>NW_015440961.1:304299-310324 GCF_000150705.2 Paracoccidioides lutzii | reverse complement strand
AAACCCCATCGTTTCATGTTGGTTTATATATAAGAAATCGCAATGCAACGCAACCCCATTCTAATCTAAATTGCACCATAGACATGTTCGAGTCCACCATGTTGATAGGAACCCGTGAAGACCTGAATTGAGACGAGTCCTTGCCCAGCGACCGGAGGGCGGTATGAGAGGCAGACGACGACGAAATGGACTTCAGCTACAGCAGTAACATAATTATCATCTTTCTTTCGTCTCAAGCGCATTTTCCGATCATGCAACGCACGCAGCACGCGATATTTTTGCATTTTATTTGTAACGATTCCCCTATTGTTATATCCTTTTTTAACGTCATGTTTATCATTTATATACTTATTATTTCCTTTGAACTTTTTCATGGTACGGTTTCTATCACGGCAGAGAAAATATCGTCCAGCGCATGTTTTCATTGTTTCTTTCGAAAGAACAAAATTCGAACTTCTCTGCTTGCTATTCCCTCTCTAGAAGACCTCTGGCCTGGTATGGCGCTTTCTTTTCTTTACCTTCTTGACATCCGTATACAAAGCTACCTTTCTCCTCTTTTTCCCCCCGCGCGTTCGTTTCATACCTATATTTAATTTTTAGTCACAGCGGGAGTACTTTTAACTTGATCTTACATTACATCTATGGCGGGCAGGCAGGAGGGGCGCAAATACGGGGTTATTGATTTTGATTTTTCATTTCGTGTTCTTTGCAAATTCGCGGTACATATGTTAAATGGGTTACATATTTTATTCATTTGTTATTACGGTTAACCTTTCCCCCCCTTTTATGTGATGAACTTTCTTCTTTTTTTTCTCTCTCTTTCTTTTTCTTTTCTTTTCTTTTCTTTTCTTTTCTTTTTTTTTTCTTTTCCTTGACCGAGTGCCCTCTAAGGATTAAAACCGATATGACTTGATGGAACATCGTTATGATTGATTTTATTTGATTCGATTTGATTCCCCCTCTTGCTCTAGTTATTGTAATTGAAGTTTGTTATTTTTTTTTTTGTCTTGAATCATTTAGTTCTTAATCTTCTGTTCTTTATTTAATATTATATACGTTATTTACATGATGTTATCGATCTAATTTCATTGTCGAATGTGCTGCTGGCTTTTAAGAACGCTTGTATGACGCGCGGGAGAGGAAGGGAGCACATGCTGTTGTCATTGCTAATATTGACAAAGGCTTTCCCTTAAGCTTTAGGATAGGGAGAAGCAGATATCTACCTGTATTCGATCATTCAAACAAAACCCGGAAAAGACAAATGGGTGTGTATCTGTGTCATCCTGAAAAAAAGGGATCTTATAAAGGTGAATACAAATAACAAAAAAACCTGTTCATAGGGAAAAATGGGGGCCTCTCGATATATTGTTGTCCGAAATGATGTTAAATGTCTAAGGAAATGGTATCTTCAGGGCGAATTCCAGAAAAGCTAAACCAAGTCAATAGGATGGCATTGAATGAAGATGCGACACTCGAGCCTTGACCCGACTTGGGCTCATGGTAGGGCTATTCTTGGCAACGGCCTGCCATCTCCACCCCTCTGTGCGCTGCCGCCCCTATCTCCCAACAGAGGCGTAAACACACCATCGTCATCCTCATCTCCATTCGCGTTCGCATGCGCACTGCCATTCCCAACCGCAACTCTAATCCCAGCTATCTCTCTCACCTTCTTTGCCCTGTAAATGACATAATGCTGCAGTATAAAAATGACATCGAAGAATATGCTTACATTACCCAGCAACAGTTTGATCGGGTTCCCGGTGACGCCGCTCCAATCACCGCCTTGCGCAGAGTCAATGAGCAGTTGTGAGATAGAAAGTACGCCGCCGGAAAAATCGAGGAGGATGGCTGAGATGCTCCAGCCGACTGTTGATTTGCGTTTGTAGTTCACCCAGGCTTGCGGGATGTATTTTATTATCGTTATGATGAGTTTTATGTAGGAGAGGGCGTAGCACTTTTTGGTTGGGTGGAGTGTTAGCTATAGTAATCGGGAATTCTAAAGGGAAAATTATGTTTATTAGAGGGCCGGAAAAAGGGGATGCGAAAACGTACCACGTCTATCCACGCCCAATCCTTCGCCTCGAGACTACTTCCGGTCCCCCGCGCCGCAACAACAACCACCAATATCGACACAGCCAGAGTACAGCCCCAAAACACCCCAACAATTGGCGTGCTTATCTTCTGAAACTTCGATACCCTAAACCCCCATATCGCCGGGAAAAACTGGCTGAAGACCAGCAAGCTAAGTATGACGGCATGCGCAGCGAAGGCCAGGTCGTTGAGACGCACGGTGGGTTCCGGGGCGATGGGGTAGCGGGAGGCATATTGGCGGCGGATCAGTGGGGAGTAGAGGAATGTTGCTGTGTAGATTAGGTAGGAGATGAAGCCAAGGGCGTTTGTGGCTGGGAAGTCGATGGCGAGCCCGTGGGTGGAGCGGCGGCGGTAGTTTAGGATTGGTTGGGGGTAGAAGGAGGCGGACCAGCAGATTGTGCTGTGAGGGTTGGAGAGGGAGCTGGTTAGGGGAGGGGTCTTTTGGGAATAGGGATAGTGGTTTGAAGGGGATAGAATAGGGGATGGTTGCTGGGAAATGTGGGGGATGAATGACATACTAGATCCAGCCGAGGAGGCTGCAAAGGTCGAGGGGATATCATATTAGCAACTCCTTTTGGGTTTTTGGGATTGGTAAGGGGAAGGGGAAATAGCCACCCACCGTGATAGCGCCCTGACGAATACTTCACCCCGCATTACCATGGTGTTCTTTCGTTGCGGCTACGGGGGAGGTTCACTCAGAAGGAGGTTGGAGAAGGATGTAAAAAAGGGGGTAGTCTGTTTGGCTTGGATTGAAGGGGGGGGCCGTCCGCATGACGAACGAAACATGGACCCCAGAGATAGGTCAGGTGAAGACGGCGACCACTAGCTACATGGTGAGCAGTAGAAATGGTATACGTCCCCAATTTATTTATTTTACTGGTTGATGTGGAGATGCGACGACCTTCGACGCCGCACGGGTTGATTCAAGCCGGGAATGTGGGAGTTGTCGTTTGGAGCAGCTGTTGGTTGTTTGCATGGTTTGCATCACCATTTGCTGCCCTCGCGGATCTACAAAGAAGCCAACGGATGGAATGCAAATGGTTAATGTGAGATAGATGTATGTATGTATCTAGCTGCTCCATGTTTTACTCCGCCCACATCAGAGAGTCTTATTTACTTATCAGGCTTCTTTTCCATTCTGCCTCCTCAAATAACGCGTGATATCATCGATCCAACAGTGACGTCATGGAAAAGGGTATGTAGTCAGCTAGGTTAGTTAACTAACTAACTATAACTAAACTAGTTAACTAACAGTTATAGTACCGTAATTACCATACGGTTGTCCTGGTTCTGAGTTGGCGGTGCTAAGCCAGAAACGGCAAACCGTTTACGCCCAGCTCTGTTCCCCGCCGGCCTGACAGGGAAGGCACAACTGGCCGCATCTCCAGCAAGGACGAATACGCACCTACCTAAGCAACGCACATAGTATGTGATGTATCTCCCCTCGTAATATTTGCCTGGCGTGACCTCAGCCCCATCCTCGTCCGCAATCTCCACCTCAACCCATCATAACAACAACATCTCCATAACTTCATCCTGTTGTCTTGCTTCGCTTTGTTACGCTGTATACTGAACAGGATCTGATATTCCCCCCCTCCCCCACGATGTTCACGGTGTACGATTAGTCTATCTATCCATAGACTCTGTGCTGAACAGTGCAATCCACTCTCTTCCTCTACCATTATATATTTCCTCCCGTTTTAACGCTCGCCAACGTCTGCCCAATTTCCACAGCATCTATCTCCCAAATTGCATGCGCCTGGGCAAAAGCACTACAGATCATATTCCTAGTTACTCAGTATCCGTTTATCAAACTCCGTACCAGTCACAGACTACTGGCATGCCCTTGAAAGAACGATCGCTTAATTAACGTTGGTTCTGGCTTATGGTGCATTCCTCGGGGCGAGGGATCTTGTATAGGTCTCCTCAGCTGGGCTCCGACGGTATTGCACTCAAGGGGAGTTGGGAGCTGCAGCCTAGTACAACAAGGCGGGGGAAGTGCGGTACAGTTTAATCACCTGGCCTGGACGGGCAACGGGCCGTCAATTGAGGCCGGAACATGTCTCCTTCTCCGCAACTGGCCCCGCCGGGATCCAGTACCTACTCGTCAAATATCTTAAACGTTGGGGATGGAACATGGGACTCCCAGCGGAATACCTTCCTTTTACCCAATTTGATGGGCTTGAACTTTGAGGCTATGAGATATAATGGTTAGTAGACATAGGATTTTCTTTCTCTTTCTTATCCCCCGTGGCATGGCTAATATGAAAAAATTGCGGCAAAGCTGTAGCTAACACAAACTCATATAGGCATGGGAAACAGATTTCGAGAAATGGCCGGTTACCATTCATTAATTCGAGCACACGGCGTGATAGCTGCCATAACATTCCTCTGCCTCATTCCCACTGCCATACTGATGGCCAGATTCTATTCTCCATCGCCTTACTGGGCCCTGAGATATCATATATGGCTTCATATTCTTTCGTTGTTTTTATCAACCGTCGTTTTCGCCCTGGGTTGGTTCGCTGTTGGGCCCAGAAGGAGTTTGACAAATCCACATCATGGCATTGGGTTGGCTATATATGTTATGATCATTGTGCAGACGTTCTGGGGTTGGTTTGTTCATAAGCGCACAAAGAACAAGCGGTTATACAATATTCCACTAAAGCTCATGGTAAGTTTGCGACTGTAGCATTCAAACTCAGGTTATAATTGCTGACGAGAATCAGTTCCATAAATGGTTGGGTCGAGGCCTGGCTTTACTTGGAATTGTCCAAATCCCCCTTGGACTAACTCTTTACGGATCGCCACTGGCACTTTTCGTTCTCTATGCCCTCGCTATATTTACTCTCGTTGTAATTTATTTCGTCCTCACCTACCTCCATGAACGCCGAATGGGTGCAGACTACGACAGCCGGGGAAGTTACATGTCAGGTCCGGAAGTCGTTGAAGATGGACATGGTCACAACAACTTAGGCCGTCTTGCGACTGCTGGGGCTGCCGGAGCAGGCCTTGCCATGCTAGGAAGGCGAATGAGAAGGCAATCCGGGAGCGGAACATCTGTAGATGAATCAGACGTAACGCCTCGGCCACACCATGAAGACGAAAAACATGATAACCGGGGGAGAGGATGGGGGAAACGATTTGTCCAAATAAGGGCTTTAGCAGGGGCTGCGGGGTTGGCAAAAAGATATTTTGACAAACGCCGTGACCGAGAGAGCGATACAGAGTCGGGAAGATATGGACCTGCTGATGGACACGGTCATGGTCACGGTCATGGACACCATGACAGCTTGTACGATGATTCTTTAATCCACACAGAGGAAGGAAGACCACCACCCAGCCATCCACGGCCATACGACAGACCTCCTGGCCGCCTGCCAAGCCCGGAATACACGGACAGCGGGTACATGTATGGCAGTGAATCGCACCATGGGAGCAGGAACGCTCTTTTTGGCGCTGGTGCATTTGCTGCATTGAGAGGACTATTCAAGAGCAGGGAGAGAAGAGAACAGGACCGTGTCCACGAACTGCGACGGCAGGATATTGAAAATGAGCGAAGGGCAAGACAGAGCGTGAAACACCGGAGATTTACGGGAGATGGCCAGCCACCCCGCAGAACAGGGCGGAGAGGTTCATTTAGCACAGAGATGACAGAAAGCACAGATCCGCACGTCGCGCCACCACCGGACGATATCCGTCCCATCCCACCCAGCCACCAAACCACCCCAGGACCCGACACTGCCACTTCAATCGGCGGAAGACGCCCCACGGATGCGGCAGCTGCAGTAACAGCCAACTCCAGCCGTCGCCGCCGCAGCGGCGGCGGCCGCGAGAAACCCCTTCGACTCCAAACCCGTCTCCTTCAAAGGTCAAATTCCAAAACGATCAAGGAACGTCGCGGTGCCGTTGGCGCCGTCTGACCCCGGGGAAG
>NW_015440961.1:193613-304097 GCF_000150705.2 Paracoccidioides lutzii | reverse complement strand
CCGGAATTTTTGGATGCTGTGTTTGGGGAACGGCTTTTCCCACCTCAACCATGGCTCCGGATGAGGGGACTGCCTCCAACACCGACGCAAAGGTATCCGCCCGTTGCTCCGCAGAGCGTGCTTTCTGGTCCATTGCCGCCTCCCTTACCTATCCCTGCTGCGGCGTCTAGTTACATTAATTCACCCCCGCCTGGTAGTACTGATATGAGCAGTCATGCTAGTAAGAGGGAGCGGAGGAGGGCGGAGAGGAGGACGGTGTCGAGGCAGGGGAGGCATAATGTTGAGTTTACTTGAGGGGTTTTCTGAGGTTTTTTTTTTCCCCTCTTGAAGTGATGATATCTGTTGTTTTATCCATCATTTGGTTTTCATGTTCTTATATCATTGCTTCATGTCTCATGTCTCATGTTCGATTTTTTGTATTGCGATGTGATTAGATCTATCCCTCATGATTAATAACTTTGTTGTATGTACAGTATTGTACAAATCTTTTTCTCCAGCATTCAATGTTTATATTTACTGCTGATTATGCTTTGATTTTGTTGTATGTACAGTATTGTACAAATCTTTTTCTCCAGCATTCAATGTTTATATTTACTGCTGATTATGCTTTGATTTTGTTGTAATGTTCTGGACTTTGCTTGTTGCAACAAATGCAGTGCATGCTCAACCTATCAAACATCATGTCATGTATTGTTTTTCTCTATATACGTTGTTCAAGGTTCTTTGGTTCTCTACTGTTTTGGACAAGGGCAGGAAAAAGGACAACTTTCCTACTCTCTTCTCTCATCTTGATCCTTTCAAACCTAATATCTCTGCTGAGGAGGTAGCTGTATTGAGCAGGATGTTATGTTCTTTCTCTTTCTTTCATCTTATCTCAAAATTTCACATCTCACTCTCTTCTTGAGTTCTACATTCTTAACAGATGTTGGTCATTTTCTTCTTCTTCTTCTTCTTCTTCTGCTGCTGCTGCTGTTGCTTTTTCATTTATCTTTTTTTCTTTCTTTTAATGATTGGTAGAACTCTTTTGATATTCACATCATGTTCTATATCACCTTCAACTATGTATTATGCCCATGTTGTTTTCTTTTTCACTCCCCACATCCTATTACCAACTCATGCACTGCATAGAGGGTAGCACTGACCATCACTTGTTGATTTTATTTTCTTCTAGTTTATTTCATTATATTTGCTTTGATTTTGTTTCTGCGTCCGCTGTGCTTTGTTGGTTTTCTATATAGAGTTATCAGCTCTTTATGCATCATTGTTGTGAATTCAATTTTATTTGAGATAATTGCTTTAGATATGATGAAGAGGCTGATATAAGATACATTTTGACTTGATGCTTTTCCATTTTTGAAGACAGGCCACTTTGCCAAATGGAATGGGGGAAAAATATGATGAGGGAGATGAAAGAGTGTAAGCAACTGCTCTAGAATGACTGATTCATGCCCATGAGTATTGAAGGGAGGCATAGACAGGAAAGCCATAGATCTCATATACATAAGTAATCTACACTTTTCTCAGTAAAATATTGCATTTCAACACTTACTGCTGTAAAACTATTTTAAAAAGAAAGATTTTAAAAATAATCATCACACCAGAAAGAACCGATGATAAATTATGAGGCATTATAAGAAAGTTAAGTTTTGAAATGTTCTAAAAGAGCAAAGGCTGTTATAATTCTACACATAAGCATTGAGAAATATGGCGGTGATCTGGCATGATGGGTGAAGGATCAGGTTGTATATGTACATAAAACAAATTTATTTCAAAGCAGCCTGCAGGCTCTCCAGCACCTATAACAACTAGTCAGCAGCAATTCAGTAGCGACGAATGACGAAATAAATGCCATCATGTCCATACCTCCAACTCAATCTTCGCCTCAGCGATATCTTGCTCGCTGCCACTGCCGCTGGCGATTCTCTGTGCTTCAGCAATCTGTGATTTCACGGCCTGACAATGAAATTTCATTAGTACTTCTTAACTGCTAGAGTGGCTCGGGATACAGGTAAGCTAATTGTGCCTCACCTCTGCGCTGAATTGATCAAGGGTGTAACCTTCGACGGCATTGATGCTGAGCTGGGAGTTGGGCTGGACGATAGCGAAGCCACCAGACACTAGTAGAACAAAGAGAATATGTGTATTAGAGACGTAATACTGAGAATTTTGCCTTCCTAAAACCTTGCCAACCGCTCAATGGTTTGATGATGGCATACGGAAGAATTGCTTGGTTCCTCCGGATTCCTCGATGATCTCAACGAGGCCGGGCTTCAGTTGTTCGATGGATGGGACGTGGTTTGCAAGAATACCCATCGCGCCAGATTCGGCAGGAATGTTGACTTGGATACTGTTGGTTTTCCGGATAACATCGCATGGTTAGTTCATTTTGATATTCGCGAGGGATGATTTTTTGCTGTAGGAGTTAGCTCTCGAGCGGGAGCCGCGGGAGGAAACCTACACGTCTGTCGATTTGTAGATGCTCTGCACACCGGCGATAGTCAGTAGCAGCTCCAAGGATGAATCGCAATCTATGCAATTAAGATAATGTTGATTGTGGGCCGGGGAATATACGTACCTCATGTGGGAGGACAAGGGAGAGTTTTATTTTGTCGGCCACAGCATCGGCATATGCTCTCCACTGGAGGGGGGCTCTGACTGCGGCAGGCCTTGCCCGGAGAGCAGCCCGAGCGATTCTAAGAGAGTTCATGGTGCAATTGGCGGATGGAGAGGCGTGGCAGGTGGAGAAGCGAGACTTGAAGCAGGACAGCAAGTTGGAGATTGTCGAGTTGGGAGTTCGGGAAAGGCACAAGAGGCTAGTACTGATCTGGATAAGCTGACACGTGATCATGGTTATCTCGTGACGGAAGAAGGACATATGGAATTCAGAAAGAAGATACAGATGTATGAATGGTTCTCTTGAGTGTCACTTAAGTTGAGATAACTCAGTTCAGAATGACAAAATAACATGCGTCTGCTGCATCCAAATCTCCCCGATATACTCCTTCAGGGAGGATTGACAGAAATATCAAGCATTGGTTTTTACTGTCAAGTTACAGGTTGAGTGAACATATATATACAATAATGAGAAGTCTCGCGTGCGTCTACATCATCCACAGGGGTTGTAATCGTCGAATTGATATCAAATACGGATCCTGTTGTAGTCGTCAATGCTGTACATTGTTTGAAGCTGAGACCCTTAAGAATTTGCCTTGATAAAATCAGCCCACGTGACTAAGCGAGATCCCACACAAACCCTAAACGAGCGCATCTTCGTCGTCTGGCAGTTCAACCTCAAGTCACCTCCGCCGCTTCGACACCAACAGCTCTTCTGTTGTGACAATCCCGTCAAAAATGGCCAGTATGTAGCCCTCCTGATATGTCTCCTGTCTTGCTTATGACTGGAAAGACAGCCCGTGTTTGTCAGTTCCTGAGCCCGGTTTCGCTGATAATTTTTCAACCCTCAAGAGTCAAAGAACAGCTCGCAGCACAACCGGAACGCAAAAGCCCACCGAAACGGGTATGTGAATACCTTGTTTTCCAACTCGGAACCCCGCTATGCCCGTTTTGACTCTCACACTTGGACAAAAATCGACTTACAGAGCACTCCAAACCATTCTACTTCTACACTATCTGACCGGACATATACTGATATTGGACCTCTTTTAATCCCACAGGATCAAAAAGCCAAAGACTCACAGATACCCCTCCCTCAAGGGCACAGATCCTAAGTTCCGACGGAACCACAGACATGCTCTGCACGGCACTATGAAGGCGCTGGTATGTGTTCGCCTTTGTTCATATTCTCATTGAAATATCGAATTCGTTGGGAGATATGAAAAGCACACCATGAAGCTGACAATTTATTACAGAAAGAGGTTAAAGAGGGAAAAAGAGAATCTGCATAATCCGTTTCTTTTTTCTTTTTTTTCTCTTTTTTTTTTTGTGGGTTCTCCGGGTTAAGGTCCAGTTTCCATATCCTATGTGTCATGTCGATAGATCCTTGCAAATCTGGCTGCGAATCGGGAAAAATCATGAAAAAGCTTTGAAAGCCTTTCTGCGGATTTATCTTTTCTGGGTCCACTACTTATCTCCTGTTGGGAAGAACAGATATTTACGCGAATGGAGGTGGTTTGTCTCATCCCTAGGCGGCATATGAAGGTTTGACGATTAGGGACAGCCCTCTCTCAATTTGACAATAGGTAGATCCATTTACAATGTTACAGAACCGAAAATTTTAATGTCGTTTAATGTCTCTGTCCCATATCTGGCTTCCTTTTTTTTTTTTTTTTTGTCTTTTTGTTTCGTGAGAGAGAGTGTGTGTGGGAACTACTGCGAATATATCCTACTTCCTATCCCCTCAGTCAATGCCCCTTTCCGAATAGTTATCTTTGCGATTTCTCGTGCTACCGTACTGGGGTACAACAGGCATATGTGTGTACAGCAGTGGTTATTTTTCCCCCATGTCCAATTGCTGAAGGATTATTATCTATTCGTGCCGATATTGAATTATTCTGCCGTCTAATTACCAAACACCTCTTTCCTTGCTCCCCATGGTGTGAAGGTGCATGGACAGACGGCTACATACATATTCTATAGTGTTATGGCTATTGGATTAGAGTCTTTTGTATTTGTGTTCTTATTGCTGTTTATATTTTTAGTATTCATACAATCACAGCGGCTAGTCTCTACGCTGCGATTCAAGTTAGTTCAACAATGGTCTCTATACTGTCGAGGAAATTTGATTTCATTCAGACTTTACTCGATACAGATTTCATCTCCCTATCATTCACGATCCAACCTTCCAAACAATCAGCCTTTTATCAAATCCCCCGCTCAAAACCAATTCCCCACCTCCAGCCTCTCCTTCTTGCTCACTCACCCAACCAGCCCATAGAGTCCTGACCTTAGAACCAGGCTCATGCCCGCCCTCTAATTTCGTAGTAAGTCTCCCTGTCTTAGCTTCAATGCCTCTAATCACCCCATCATCTCCATTCACCCAGACCCCAGACCCATCTGGTCTCCATACCACCTGTGGAATCGAATACGCTGTCTGTGGAGCCAATGTGTTGACCTGGACGACGATTGCAGAATCCTCTCGATTCTGGATAGTTAGCTCTGCTAGTGCTTGCGAGGCTTGCGTCTCCGCACGGGCCCGAACCGCTTCGGATGCAGTTGATGGTATGAGGAGCCGGACCATTATTAGTTTCATATGCGGCTGGGAAGAAGTTGCGACGGCAAGGAGGCCCGGGTCCCGCGGGCTAATAGCGAAGCATGCTGGGGAGAACGCAATCCAGGCGTTCGAATGTGGTGCCAGGTTCTGCTTGCCGAGAAGTGGGCATTCATACAGCTTTGCATGGCTACTGTCCCGTTTCTCCAACCTTGTAAGGGGCGATTCGACAAGGTAGTAATATAGATTTGTAGAGTCACGTCGCGAAGCTAGAAGGACCAAGTCTCCTGTATCCCGATTACGGATGAAAAGAATGCATTCTGGTATCGTGGCTGTTTTGATAACTGCCAGCGGCTCCCCAATCGAGGGTTGTGCACCTATATCCGGTGCAGTAATACGGTAGATATATACTCTCGAGTCCCAGCCTGCTGTTGCTAACCATGTCGTTTGCACTTCTGGCGGTTCTTCCTGAAAGCTGACCACGCTCACGGCATACTTGGTATGATCCTTTCTCGAGTCCAAGATTTTCGGTCTTGGCCCTTGGAATAGTATTAATAGTCCAGACATCGTCGTCATGGCTCTGTACGCTCCACCATATAGAGAAACGCAGCTTAGAACCGGGGAATCTGTTACATTTTCACATGTCAAAGCGACGTGGTAACAAGGGCCAATATCAATGAGGCTCAGGCGCTTGTCTGCCCCTGTGTATACGATTCCCGATGAGACCTCTGGGTGGCCATCTTCAGATGTTTTTATGTAAGGTTGAACAGAGACCGAAAGGATATTTGCTTCACTTGGAGTTTCAATAGGTATTGGTATCGATGGTGCTGGGCGTTGATTTTAGTAGGTATCGGGATATAAACAATATGAACAGACAGGAACAAGCAAGTCGTAAGCCAAAGGAAACACTTGAACTTGAAAAAGGAGACAAAAAGCAACATCATCATGAATGAAGGGCACTTTTATCTCTGCTACATCAAGGCTGTTTCGAAATTCCAGCCTCCAAAATACAAGTTCGATACACTCAACAGGCTCCAGATCAAGAGATAAAATCCTAAAAAGAACCCAAAGCAAACATATTCATCCAGAGGAAAAAAGGGACTTATAGTAATAATGAAGCATCCCAAAAAATCCAATTTTCTCCAAAAGTAGATTCACTCACCAGGAGACCTCCACCTATCCTCCAGCGCCGCGTCTACACTGCCAAATCTTTCTAGTTCCAAAGTCTTATCAAAAACCCTCTTTTCCTCCATTATTTTCTCAATAGTCCAATTTTCATTTTCAGGCTCAGAAACCAAAGACCCCGCCTCTGCTGGTAGGCCTGCTTCCTCGATAAATGCTGCCAACGTTTGCGAGTAGTTGTTGGAACTGAGAAATCGCGCCACTAGGATGCGAGGCGACAATGAGGATGAAGATGGAATTGGAGGCATTTAAAATTTATACTCGATGTAAAACACTCTCTCAATTATATATATTTGCCTCCCCTATATATTCTGGTGAAAAGAATCTTTAGTAGAGTGAGAGTTTGGATCTTGACGTTGCTGATCTAAATAGGAGGCATTCAGAGGGGAAATCCCAACCGGTAATTTAAAGTGGAATCATACCCCAACTATTGGATACAAGTTGGGAGGTGAGTTTAATCCATATGAATTCTGACGTCAATAACGACTTCACTGTCGTAAGATTACGGAATCAAAAATTGGTTGTTCTATTTACAGATTCATGGGATTTCAGTGTAGAAGACATGGGGTGGAAGAAGGGGTTTGAAAAGGAACTTTTCACAATAATGTAAATCCCAACTGAGGGGCGCATTAAATCCAGCAATTCAAAAAATATCTTCTGACTTTTGAACTCATCCACTTCAACACGCATTTGTACCATCAATTTGCAAGAAAAATGCAAGAAACTCTATACAAATAGACGGAAGTTAAAAAGCAAGAAATATTTTTAATTCATACATAAGGTGCATATTTATTTGATATGTCACTCTTTTTTGTTGCATTTTAGACTTAATGACCAGTCTTTACAGATGAATTTACATGCAATATCACAAATAAATTGAGATTAAAGAAAATATACTAGTTTATTAAATTTTAAATCTGAATAAATAATAATTACTTATCTGTTAACATTTATTGAGAATACAATTAATTGTTTTACTTAATAATATTTTATTTTATTTCTTTTTATAATGAAAAGAACAGAGTTTAAGAGTTAATTAAATAAACTATGAAGCTTAACAATTATTATTTTATATTAAATTTTCTATAAAGATTAGTATTATATTTTAAAAATATTATTTATATTATATATTATTAAAAATTAATATAAATATAAATAATTATTAATTATTATTATAAAATAAATAATATTATAAAAATTATATATAAAAAATATATAATTTTAATTAAAATAATTTATAAATATTTAATATAAAAGTTTAATTTTATTTTTAAAAATATTAACTATTAATTAACTAATTAATTAGTTATTAAATACTTAATTATAAATATTAAATTTAATATATTTTATTATTAAATAATATTATTAAATAATAAATTTTCTTTAAAATTATTATATATTTAATTTAACTATATTAGTTTTTTATATTTTTCTTTAAATTATTTTTATTTTAAAAATTTTATATATAATTAATTATTATTTTATATAAATTAAAAAAATATATTAAAAATTAAAGTTTTAAAAATATATATAAATAATTATAAATTATTAAAAATTAAAAATAAACTTTTTAAAAAAATTATAAAATAATAAAAATTAATATATAAAACTATTTAAAATATAAATTTATAAAAATAATATTTAAAACTTTTAATTAAATTAATTTTAAAATAAGATTTTATATAACTTTTAAAGTTATTATTTCAACTAAGTACAATAAAAGATAATATACAATTATTCTAAAAAATAATAAATAAATTATAATTATTGAATATATATAATTAAAAAAGTATTTTATTCTTCTTCATTATTAAAAAATCAAGATTCTATAAATAAAAAATAAGTAAAAAATAAAAAAAATACAGTAATCTGCTAATTTATATCAAAATACTATTATATTTATACAAAAAGATTATAAGTGTATTCAACAGCTTAATATATAGCTTGAAGTTCAGATTGAAGCTATATTTCTGCAGTAAGTTTCATCATACTGTAGTGATTATGAGACTATTAAATATACTATACATAGTTACTTTAATAAATAACTATATATTGAATTATTAGATGTCACAGCTTCAATCTAGATGCAGATGAAACAGATATTCAATTGTCAACTAAATAAACTATATGAGTGAATACTAAAATGATTTCTAAAAGATAGATTTAAAAAAGACTTCATTTATATAGTTTTTTTTTCTTAATGCAATTGCTAGGTAATTGCCATATTTATGTGTTATTCATATGTAAGGTAATTGCAGATATAAGGGGTTGAACCTCTAGATTTGCTCTGGCTGGCTGACTCAGCCTAGCCATCGTTCGCACGTGCGCACGTGATCATGCTACGCGAGCTTGCTTAAGCTCGAGTTCTCATCTCATTCTTTTCTTCCCTTTCTCAAGCAATTTGTCCTTGTTATATAGGAGGACTAGCCTCTAGTTCTTAGAGCTTAACCCTTTACAGCAGAGTTGTTTGCTATTGTCTAGACAGTTGCAATTATCAATCATCTCAATATGTATGATTACACTTTTGAGAAAATTAAATATAAGCCTGTTCTATATCATCATATTATCTTATCTTAAAACCTAAGTATGTTTTTATACTAGTAGATTATCATCTACTTCATCTGCTAGATAGTCATACCTTTCTCAAGTCTTCAGTCATTTACTTAATTATTTTGAAAGCTCTGTTTTTGTTGAATTTGTAGTATAAAATTATTGAATTAGATACAGTGATCTTTTAGATTTTATACTGAATATCATGTTAAATTTTTATCAAATTCTAATTATTTTATTCAGTATTATAGCTTATTACAGAAGATATAGATTTCTAAAATATTCTTAACTTTTTATTTATTTTTTTCTTATATCTTAATTGATTCTGATGTCTCATTTAGTTGTTCTGATATAGAGTTATATATAGCTTTCTATAGTTTATCAGAAGAGAATATTGAGTGAATTTTCTTATTATTTGATAGTCTTGGTCTATAGTTGTTGTCAACTCTCTCAATAATCTTAAAAAAGTCTTTATTTTACTATATGAGCTTTCTGCTAAGGTGTTGAATTCTATAGTTTTTGAGTGACAGAAAGACTTTATTTTTTATCTCAAAGTTTAACTCTCAATGATGTTTGTTAACTTGTAATTTCATGATTCTTTACATCTTTTTCATACTGTCTGCTGTCAGCTTTCAAATTTTCTTCATTTGAATGATATGCTATCAGACATCTTCTTATTTAAGCTTTTCTCTTCTAGATAGTATCTTTAATAATGACTTTTAATTAAAGAACATTTAAGATTTATATTTATAAGTAGTTAAAAAAAGTATCATCTTAATTGATTTATTTATCAGAGCTTTAGCTGTATGATTTATTATTGACAATTATTTATTTCAGTTATTTTAATAGTAGTTTATATATAAATAAAGCTTGATCATCAGATATTGATTGGCAATTTTAGTCTAATCATCTATTTATATGTGATGAGCTGATAAAAACTTTAGCTTAACTCTTAATCATTTAATGAACTCACTTCAGAAGTCTAAGATGAATTATGATCTGCAGTCTGATATAATTGAATCTGATACTTTATAATATTTATAGTAGCATTTTAAGAACAGTCTCATCAGCTCTTTAACATATATCTTTCTTGTGATAGAAATAAATATAGACTTCTTACTTAGTCAATAGATAATCATCAATATTATATTATAATCTTTTTTTGTTATTAGAGTTATTCATAAAGTTTATTAAAATATGCTATCAGACTCTGCTGAGAATTGATAGTGACTTCAATAGCTCTGAAGTTTTATCATGAAAGATCTTTATTTATCAGCACATCAGACAATTGTTTATATACTGATTAATATCTTTGATTTAGTCATTTCAGTAGTATCTTACCTTCATTAACAAGTATAACTTTTTTTCTTCAGAATATACTATTGATAATTACTCATGAATCTTCTATAGAAAATATGCTCAGAGAGTAGAATTTTTCTCAATTGATATCACTAAGTGCTTTTCAAAATATAAAAGTTTATTTATTAGCTCTCAGTACTATTCTTCTCATTATACTTTCTCATATCATGATCTCAGTAATTCTATCTCTCTGTTTCTTGTTTTAACTTCATTAAAAATATGTATATTCATATCTAAAGTCTTGATCTTAATAAATTTTTTAATGATCTTTGATTTCAATCTCTCTGACTTGAGAAATAATTGCATCTGAGTACTTTCGTCATCTTTTTAAATCTCTGATTAACTCAGCATATTTGCTAGTATATTCTGATACTCAGACTGATATTGAATTATAAAATAGAAATTCTGCTCAGCATACTTATCAGATATTAAGATTTTTAATTATCATAAAGTATTTAAAAGCTCAATGATCAGTCAAAATCTTGAATCTCTCTGTTCTCTAAAGATCTTTCAGCTCAGCATATTATTCTGTCAGTACTTTTATAATCACTAGTATTTTCTTGTTATGAATTTTATAGTTTCTCTCTACTTCACTTATTGAGACAGAGTAGAAAATAATTGAATGTCATTGTTCATTCTTATATAACTGAGATAGAACATTAGCTATAGCATCATCTGAAGCATCTATTTCTACTCAAGTCTTTTGATTTGAATTGTAATGATAAAGCACTAAAACTTTAAATAGAACTTTATTTATTTTATCAAAGATATACTAGTAGATCTTATTTCACTCAAAGATTGATTCTTCTGAATGAAGTTAAATAGTGACTTTATAATTTAACTATATTTCTTAATAAAACATTTATAAAAGTTATAGAATCTTAAGAAGAATTGAACTTTCTTGACTGTATTAGGCACTGCTCATTGTGATATCACTGCAATCTTTTCTGAGTTCAATTTTAAAATGCTTGTTTGTAGCTCAGCTTCTCATAATCTAGTCAATATCTTCTTGATATGCTTCTTATATTCTTTTAAGATTTTGCTGTAAATAAATAAGTCAGTCACAAAAGCAGTCATGAACTGATTTAAATAGTCAAAGAAAATAGTATTCACAAAGTGTTGAAAGATTACTGAGTCATTACTTAGATTAAAAAGTATGATATTATACTTATAGATCTTATAATATATTTTGAAAACAGTCAGATCTTCAGTCTCAAAGTGCATATATATTCAATAAAAATCTTGATAAATATTTAATTTAATAAAGAACTTAATTTCATTTAGCTACTTCATTAACTTATTAACTAGTGAAATTGAATATCAATTCTTCTTTAAAATTGTATTAAACTAGTGGCAATTCATATAGAATCTCAACTTGCTTACTGTATGAGCTATAAGAATTAAAGATATAAATAAAAAAATCACAGATAAAATAAAACTCTTTTTTAAATTAATTTCAAGATACTACTTAACCATTTTAAATTCTTTCAAACTCATTCAGTATAATAATACATGATTGATAGTTTTATTTAAATCAGCTCTCTTCTCAAGCTTAATTTTATAGTTTACTTTCTTTTAAAAAAGTAGTAATTAATCAAAAATAGTTTTTGAGAAAATATTATAAAATTTCTTATAATTCTCTGACAATTATTTATTAATTATTTCTTTATTTTTTAGTTCTATATTAATAATAATCTTTTTCTTCTCAATAATCTTATCTATATCATAAAAATTTAAAATAAAAATCTCTGATTTCTTGCTTCTTTTATGATGATAAAAAATCATACTCTCAATGAATATTATTTCTTACTGCTTATTTTATTTATTTCTTCATTGAATTTTCATAGATCTTTCAGTATTTTCTCACTTGAATTTTTTATCAATAAGTCTATTACGATAATCTGTATCTTGTTGATAATCTGACTTCACTCCTGATCTCTTTAGAATTTTTCTTGAAATTATTATATTACATTCTTCTGATATTTTATTTTCAATTGTCTGTATGCTTGATCAAACTAGATATTAATTTTTCACATCTAGTTATGTTTTCTGCTTTTTCAACTAAAATCATTCTAGAATTATGTCAGTACTCCTCAGGTCTATCATTAGTATTAATATATTGAGAAACCTTTACTTATCTACTTATAAATATAAAAAGATGACTTTTATGATTGAAGTTTCTCTTTATTTATTGAATTTTATGACCTAATGATCTTTTATCAACTTTTCAAAGTTTGTTTTTAAGGCTTTAACATATCTATATACAAAATTTATATCAATAAAAATACAGTAATTTGCTTTAGAATCTACTAGTACTCTTGTAGAAATAGTATATTCATTAAAAACTACTCTGATATATACAGTAAAAGGATTTTTACTCATCAACTAATTCATATTCAAAATTTCTAATGCAACTATTTTACCTGAGAAAAAAAACTTCTCTCAAATTTAATCTTTTTTTAATTTAATGATAGCAGTTTCAGTATTTACTTTCTTTAGTTTTATTTTTTGCTTATATGAATAATTTTATACTATATGATTTTTACTTTGATAATTAAAGCATTTTATATTTTTTTTTCAATTTTCATTTTTTAATCTATTCTTAATTATTTATGCTGATATGATTAGAGTCATTTTACAGTTTCAAGTTGAGAGAGTTCTTTTACAGTTGATTTGAATTGTAGAAGTTTCTTCACAGTTGAGTAGCTATCAGTTGTTTTAATTAAATATATCTTTAATATAATGAGCTATCCTAGTGCAAATCTCTTGAATCTCATAAAAGATGCTGTAATTAATACATACTACTGCAATCATACATTAAAGATCAAAGAAAATCTTATGAAAAAAGTCTGCTTTATAATCTTTCTTATGAACTTGAACTTCACCAGTCAAATGTAGAAATTTGATCACAAATATATAATAATCATCTTTATTTCTCATTATTAGTCATTGATATTTCATCTTTGCATTCTTAAGCTTATTAATATTATTATATTTTTTGTAGATATTTGAATACTTTCTCAGCTATTTTAAACTTCTCAGAATGATCTTTCTTTATTCTTAAGACTAAGTATCTGGCAGCTTCATCATTAGTTCAGTTTCCAATATAGATAATATAATTTTCTTCAGTTGAAAAGTGATCTGTGTTAACAGATAACTTGTATTTCATTCAGAAGAGTTAGTTTTCAAATACTGATTCTTTTTCATAGATAAAATACTGAGAATCATTGAGTTTGACTGATTATTATATCTGTTGAGTATTTATTAATCTGATTTGAGAGACTAAAGAATTTATAGTCTGCTGTAATATATTTTATTTCTCTATCAAGCTATTCATTTACTAGTCAAGTTTATTTATTTACTTTTTCTGCTTATTTTGTTCTACTTTAATTCTTTCTAAAATGCCTCTTACTTCATTTATGAGACTAGTAATCTCTTGATATATCTGATCTGAATTCTCTTCAATTGCTATAAAAAATTATTCCTTTAATATAAGATTTTTTGACCTTATATTTCTCTTAGTTAAGGTCATTATATCTTAGTCTGATCTTTATAAATAGTCAGACTCTCTAACTGCTTCCAACATCTTTCAAAATCAAGGATTCAAAAACAAAAGTAGATAAGAATTCTCAAAGATTTTTCATCTAAAAATCTGCTTTAAAAAGGGTAAGAAAAGTATTTGATCTTAGTATTATATTATAGCTACAATTTAGATACAGGTGAAATAGATATTCAATTGCCAACTATATAAGTTATCTGAGTAAATGCTAAGATGATTTCTAAAAAATGAGTTTGAAGAAGGCTCTGTTTATATAGTTCTTTTCTTAGTGCAATTGCTAGGCAATTGCCACATTTATATATTATTTATACACAGGATAATTGTAAGATTGTTTGCCATTGTCTAGGCAGTTGCAATTATCAATCACCTCAGCCTGTACAATTACACTGTTAAGAAGGTTAGACATAAGTCTGTTCTACACCATCACATTAAATAGTCTTAATTTATTAATATTTCAAATATTTAAATGTGTTGATTATTGAATACATTGAATATTTGATGATTTTCAGAAAATTCACTGCTTAGTGATATCAATAAAGTATATTATAACTATTATTAACTTAATTTTTCAGATAAATATAAACTTTAATTTTTATTTTTTAATTATTTTTTTTTATTTTATTTTCTTATATAGTTAATTTTTATGTTTAAAAGCTTATTAAAACTTTTTAATCAATAGTAGATCTATAACATAAACTTAGTATTTATTAAAGAAGTATTTAATTTTAATTTTAGTATAATCTCAGTTTGCGTTGCCGCCGCTGATTGCTTGAAGGATTCATCCCAGCATTGCAGGTATGAGCCATTAATGCTAGATTATCATGAATAGCTACTTTCTAGACCTAACATTTGTTTTTTATTCATGATACTATGTATGTCACACCTCGACCTGCCAAGCCGTGTAAGGAATTGTACATATTCCAGAGGTGATTTTTTCGGTCTTGCTCAGTGCCAAGATGATGAATCTCAGTGTATTAATTATTGGGTAATTGGTGATCGCGGAGCCCAGATTAGTCCTGAGCTTCAATAAAGACCAATCCAGTTCGCCGTCAGCCCAGCATGTGCTTAAACCCAGCCTGACATCGCGATTCTGGGGCACAAATATCGACTTCCCACCCATCCCCACTCTTTTATTTATTGTAGGGATGGACAAGATTGCAGAATCTATAAGCCTTGCTTCTGGACTAACTACTGACTTTTGACTACTTTTGCCCTTTAAGTCTGGCATCACACTTTATGAAACTATCAAGAGTTTTCAGTCTCATCTGAAATCTGAACACGGCTTTCTCGAGGAGCTTGAGGCATTGGGTGAGGTTCTAGCCCCGCTCACAGACACAGTCAATGCTAATGTAGACCTCTCTGCTCTTAAACTTCCCTTACTACACTGCGGAGAATGCCTGCAAAGAATTTAAAGAGGAAATTATGAAATGTTCATCGAGGTCTATGATGGTCGGACAAGCTTTTGAGACTGGGCCAAGTTAAGGTACACAGGTGATGACATCAACTGTTTCACACAAGTACTGGTTGGATACAAGTTGACCATCAGTGTTGCCCTCACTGATGCAAATCTGTAAGTCTCTAGTATCCTATGCATAGCACACAGCTGTTTGACTAATAACTGGGTCGGTCACAGATCCACTGTCAATGCTGAAACCCTTGAAAGATAAAAAGACTCATAAATAACGCGAAGGCTGATCTTGAGGCTCATCTTGAAAGCATTGACGGAAAACTTGAGCATATAATTGAACAATCCATGCCAGAGTCTAACTCAGATGTGTTAGAACTGCAGCAGATAAAGGAGGATCGCACAAGCACAGAAAACTGTCTCCAATTCTGTTGCCTGATTGTCCAACCACATTAATCAGATTCAGCTCCCCCTTGAGCGTGGTGACAACTCTCCCAGACAAGTTGATTTGGATACCTTGCCTGAAAATGTTACCAGTGAGAGCCGGCAAGAATGTAAAAATAGCCTTATTCTTACAACCACAAAATTGGAAGAAAGGCACATGCGAGATATCATGAATCAGTAGCTGACATAAATCCAAGACATCTATGGTGTCAGAGAAGGAACATTCAAATATTGCAAGGCTGCGGGGTGAATGGGAGACGGCCTGTCAGTGCTTTGATATATGCTGTAGAGCAGACAATAACTTGAACCAAAGCATTAGCACAATTGACAACTACGCGACTGGTGACGGTGTACAATTGATGGTTTCGACTAGCAGGAAGGTCATTCATGATAAAAATTGAGGACTTGAGTGGAGATTGAGACAGGTTGCGGGTTTACCTTAGTGATGCTTCAGTCCAACAGTTACCACAGGATATGATGAGCATCAACTTGCGAAATACTCAAGATGAAAGGGCTCATCTTCGCCAGGTAAACCACCATCCATTTCTGATGTCGGTGTGGAAAAAGAATCCCACTCCAGATTTCAGCGAACAGGCATGGGCGAGGTTTTAGGCTCACGCCTAAGTCTTCTCCAGACATACCTATATTTTCTAAAGATTTGGAGGGAGGGTGGACCAAGTAACTCATTGATAGTATAGGAGAGTTGGAAGGATTCGCGCTCGCACTCCAGTGACATCAGTCCCGCTCACTCTCGAAAAGCCCCCAAAGCGTACAATCACGTTAAACTAGGGCCGCTCTCTCGGGTGATCATGCTCCTGGTGCTGACGCGCTTCCATCAGGGACCATTCCAGAAACACTTTGACTGCACACGGATTTTCCATTTTGCGCTTGCGTATAATGGACCTTTAGGGTTTTGTTACATAGCTACATATTTGGCGTGAAGAGATATATTTGTGATGCTTGGGGGTTGAATTTAACATATCATTTTCCAATTAATTGATGGGCGACATTGGATTGCTGGTGACTAGACTTAAGGTGGGGGAAAGTGCTGAATCCAGTGAATACATGAAGTTAAGGTCAGAATTTAGATGACTAGACCATCAAGAGAGAAAGCCAAAAGCAAGACGAGACGCAAGTCGCAGGAGAAGGCACAAGAGTGGCATCGTCGTAAAATCATCGTTTCCACATAAGATTTGTAGATAGGGTTGGTTATATTCAGATGGAGGATCAACAGGTGATAATGGCGTGTCTTGAAGCTTCTGATTCACCATAACAGTACAAACATTAATCTTATTCAGTTTCAATCGGTCATCATCATCATCATCATCATCATCATCATACTCCTTAATAACAGGATTGTATAACGATTTTGGGTCTTACGGTGTTCCAACAATAAGTCCTTCCTCCCCATACAGAAACAGCACACCTCGTATGGTTCTGCAAAGAGGTCTGACACACTCGAATTCTGGTGGAAACTCCTGCAAAAGGTATTCAAATCCACCAGCTTCCATTACCTTGTTTGTACATTGCAATTTTCTTACAGGTTCCTGTATACCATTCTCTCAGCATGCTGCCTTTGGGCTACCCATCAAATCAAAAGATCAAGCTTCCAATAAGGAAGGAAGGATTCTTTTAATCATTAAAGCTTATGAAACTAAGCAATTTTCAAGCATATAAGTGGCCGCCAAGGTGTTGCTTTCTCAAGTCTATTCTCCTGACTACACAGTCAAATCATACATATGAATTTTTAACAAGACAATTAAAAGCTTATCCCAATTGAAGAAGAATCTCTATTTCAATGAATAATATTCATAAATGAGAGAAATCTATTCCTCTGATTCATAGATATATAAAATATGATTATTTAATTATTAAAATATATATAAAATCTGATTCATTATTTATAATTAAAAATATAAAGTTTAAAGATTTATTTAATATTCTAATAAGTTTAAAAATTAAATATTATAAATATAATTATTAATAAATCTTATATAAATATTTAAAAATTATACTTGAATTATTTAAATTGATAAAAAATATTAAAAATAATATTTTATCAAAAATTATATATAATTTTAATAAAATTAATTTTTTTTTATAAAAATTATTATAATATAAATAATTATTAAATTTAAAAAATTAAAAATTAAAATTAAGATAATTAATATAATAAAATTAACTATATTTTTAATAATTATTTTTATAAATAATATGTATTAAATTTTATAATATAAAATCTACTTATAAATTAAAAATTAAAATTAATAATAATAATAAATTTATTAAATAGTTAAATTTAATATAATCAATATATAGTTAATAAATATTAATTTTATATTTTAAATATTTATAAAAATTATATTATAATTAACTTTAATTAATTTTATATAATAAATATTATTTTATTTTCTCTATATAATTATTAAATATAAACTATTTTATTTTTTTAATTAAAATATATAATAAATAAATTAAAATAAATATTAGATTTTATATTAATAATATAAATAAAATATATTTTTTTTAAATTTATATACTATAGTGAAAAGAAAATATTTAAAAAATATAATTATTTAAATATAAATTTAATTTTATATAATTTAAAAAAAATTTTTATATATTTAAATTTTTAATTATATATACTTAGTTTTATAATATATATAATAAATTTTAATTTTTATAAATCTTGAAAATTTTTTACCATATAATTTAATTAAAATATTAGTTTAATAAAATCAAGTAATATATTAAATACTATATATAAAGTTTTTTTAATTTAATCAATCAAGTTTTAAATCAACTGATTTAAAAGTATTAGCTAGTCTATGCATAGTGATATCTATTCTGATACTGAAAACCAAGATTCTATAGACTATAAATTAAAAAATTAAAATACAAATAATTATAAAAGTTTATTTATATAGCTTGGAAAAATATTCTAACAGTAAAAAAAATTAATTAAAACTTAAGCTGCTTAACAAATCATAAAAAATATAACTAGTAAAAAATTTAAATCAATTTATTATAAAGCAAGCTTTAGCATACTATATTAAATATAATAATATAGAATATAAAATTTATTTATACTTATAGAGTTAAGAAATAATATATATAAATTTTTAATTATAATTTTATATAATTATTGTTTAATTTAAATTTTTTTAAATATAAATAAAATAAATATTTCAAAAAATAATTTCAAATAAATAATCATTTATAATAAAAATATTGCTAGTTAAATTTCACACTTTATTAAGTTTTTTTATTTTTATTTTGAATTTTTAACATTTTAAAGTGTCAGAAGAAGATTGGTAAACACTGCATTTTGATATACTACTAAGTTGAGAATTATATTATAACTGAAACTATTTTCTTGCATTTTGTCTCATTGCATCATGTTCATTATTTGAGAAACGTTTATGATTTTTTTTATAAAAAAAAAACAAATGAAAATTTCATCTCTATTTAAAAGATACGAAAAGCATAAAACAGTTAATCAAAAGGAGAAATGGTGTTTAAACTTGTCATTGCCTACTAGCACTCATACGTTGAATGACAAATGTTTACCTATGAGGAAAAGAGCCATTTTTAAGTTCATGAAAACATGTCCTCTGCCCTCCTCCGCCTACCTCCTCGACCTTGAAGCTTATCAGAAAAGAGTTCTTTGCCCTCGTTGCTGCTGTATTTCGAAGGAAATAACTCCCTCACCGACGCTGCACCTTTGATAGAGACTCCTTTCGAGGCTCCACGAATAGATATCCCCTGAGTCTCTGAGGCAGAGCCACGAATTTTGATTCCATTGTTGCCCGTTTTCTCTGGGAATAATTCAACTTGACCTTTTGACCTGTCAGTTGCCACACCACCGCCTGCAGCACCACTCATCAATGGAATTGCCATGTGATTGGAAAATGGGTCTGCGGTTTCGTCCGCAGCGTCGAATGCATCAGAACGCCGGTGATTGCTTGTGGAAGTTTTATTTGGGAAAAGTTCCTTTTTGAGATAACTAGATGATGTTTTATTCGGAAATAGCTCTCGGGGTCCAGAGCTGTCGTCACTATTGAAATATTCGTGATCCCGGGAGAAAAGATCCCTGTTTCGACTGTTTATTGGAGATCTGTCTCGGAAGGGTCTACGAGTTCGTTCCAGGCTATCCACTGTAGGGTCCTCTTGATCGAATTCCACTCTAGGCGGAGAAGCGCTTCGATCTCGAAGACGCCCTTTCGAGCCATGCCCGTCATCGGGGAAAAGTTCGTGGCCACCGCGTCTGTTCTGTCTTGATCTCCCCTTCCCACCTCCATTTGATCCCGTTTCGGGTGAGCCACTTCTTCTGCGACCTCTTCCCCCGTCGTCATCGTACATGCTAACTTCGAAGAATTCATCGTTTGCACGGTCTCTTCTTCGTCTATGTTCCCTGTCATCGAAATGCCTTCTTGAGTAGTCGCTGTCGCTGTCATCCCGTCGACCGCCGCGCCGCCTTTCAGCGAACTCTCTCCTCATGCGCTCTCGTGGGTCATGCTCCGGATGCATAAGGTAGAAGCGGCTACATTCATGCGCACGCTGCCTTTTTCGATCTGACTTCACGGCTGACCGTACTTGGAGTACCGATTCCGGATGTGTTGATAGGGATTTCGCTGTTCGGAGCCGTAGTGAAGGTAGTGGTGACGTATCTTCTTCAATGCTTTGTTGTGAAAATATCGCCAGGGCCTGGAGGCCGATTTCAGTCGAGCTGTACACGAAATTTGCAGATGTGTCATCGATCCATTCTAGCCTGACGGGTTCTTCCACAGTGAAATGCTCATTTGCGTAGCGCTTAAGATCATCCGTGGTCAACTCATCAACCCCCCTAATATGGACCTTCTCAAACTGGGGTTCCTCATTAAGGTGAGAGCTCGCCGCTGCCTCTTCCACCGAGGGTGTCGCAATAATCTCCTGTTATAGCAAAGTCCATTAGAAACTTGTAGTGAAAACAAAGCCATAGTCGTTGATGTACTGACTGGCTCAAGATGCTCTGGTTCGGGCAAGGGACCTAGATCAAGGTCCATATCAATATCCATTGATGAATCCATTGCGCTGAGAGCATGTGCTGTGTCATTGGAGGGCTGTGGCTGGAAGGGACCAGCCGCCTCCATAGTGACGGCGGTAGCAGAGTTGTCAAAATTAAAAATTAATCCGGCTGTCGCAAGATAGCAGCGATGGCAATCACATGGAAAGAAAGGTAAAGGTAAGAGCAGCGTCCTGGTGGTAGTTATTTGATATCGCGGATTCAGTCAATTGTTTGATGTGTTTCCACCTTCGTTCGAAACCGAAGCTTTTTAGGCCCTGGAACTCCGCGCCCCAAACAGGCTAGCGTGAATTCGGGGATCTGACACCTTCATCCATTTTGAGGACTTCAAAACCTTGGAATGGTTGCAACGAATCGTTTTTTAAATCTACATCAGATATTTATCTAGGATATAGATAGAACGATGCCAAACCCACCGAGATAATTTATACTCCGCCACCGCGAGGCTTGTTCTGACCAGATTTACTCTATTCTGATGGTCTTTGTTTGGCGTCCATAAGTTAGAGATGCTCTCTATAGCAAGCAAGCCAGCACTACCAAAATAAAAGTGATCAGAATTTCAAAATGCAGGAGAAGGACTATGTTTTTTTTTTTTTTTTTTTTGGGCCTTTTATTGTCTTTATTGTCCATGCGGTGACGACGGGGGGAGCCACTTCTGAATCGTTTTGTCCACATAACCCTCCACCAGACAAAGCACGCTTTCAAAATATCATCATGTAATATTTATCTTTTGGATAAATCAGCTCTCGAGACTAAAAACTCCTGACACCCATTGGTCTCTCATCGTTAGCTGTACGGTGTGGAGGTGGAAGGAGTTGGACGCCAACATATTAACCCGGCTATCAGCTATCCGCACCGAGTCTGACGGTGGATGGTAGAACCTCGCCGCTGCTGGTTCCAAATCTCGCAACAAAAAACACGAGGGCAACTTCAAAACTGTCACTAGGTTGGATACGTGACCCAAGAAGCCGACAGCATCTACAAAAAGAAAGGAAAGGAGAAGAGAAGAGAAGAGAAGAGAAAGAAATAACGGCTGTAAACATACAGAGACAGTTGGAAACAGGCTCTCTGAATCTCTGAACCGATGTTCGGGAAAAAGTTTGGTCGTAGATAACACTGGCTCCCACAACGAAAAAATCGACGTTTAATTCCAAGTTTCCAATTGACATCGGCAAGCAACCCGGGTTTCGTTAGGCATGCCACATTTCTCGAAAGCCGTGCTCTTGGACGTGCAGCCGAAAAGGCTCGAAATGGAAGATTAGCAGGTGTGTTATTGGATGTTCCTCATTGAAATTTTGGAGCACCTCCTCTGTGAATTCGTTAAGCGGTTGCGCAGCGGAACAGTTACGGGGAGGCCTATTCTCATGCGCCTGCAATACAAAGATTTTATGAAGTACAGAGTGCATAAATGTAGGTGCTGAAACTATTATGTGAACTCTTGTACAGTTTTTGGAGAGTCTAGCTTTTTGCCTGGGTAGTTAATCTGTCCTTGGGAGGCACCACCACACAATTACCGAAAATTGCCAGTCCAGAGCCTTGTTTTACAAAACCCAGGTCTTCTACTCGATCCTTTCGGTAGGGAGAGGAAGAGAGAGGCACGGTGCTGACATAGGTTTTCTTCCCTGGAGTCCAAGATTCATGTTTGAACTTCACTACCCGAAATAATACTCCTCCGAAAAACGCGATACACTTGAAATAAGCTGGTTCCAAGTTTCCCCGAGGATCAATGCAATTTTATTTCTGGCGAGCATTGTTCTTCAGAGAGGAATCCAGCACGAAAAGAAACGAATTGTTGACTCCTGCCCGCTCTGTGAGCGATCATTAATAAGATCGGATATGTTCACACAACCGTGTTTTTCTACAACATGGGCGTAACAATCGTATTGTTGGCTGAGAATAAGCCCAGTTTTACCCTGCCTCATTGTCGTAAATTTATGCCCAACCTGTGAATCTGGACAAGGCGGCTACCGTAATGGCTGACACTCATACGGCAACATTGCTCAAGCCCCTCCCTTTGCAGTAAATATGCACATCACTGAGCGAGAGCCAAGGTTTTGCTTCTGGTTCGACGTGGGTTGTCTGGTGCCTCATGGTACCTTTCGCACCTCACCTTTTACAGGCGAATCACATATTGCTGATACCTGCAAAACGATCTGCCATCAGCCTTTTTTCTCTCTCATTTGGCTCAGTTGTGCCGGAAAAGGACAGATAGGCGATGTGAGCATTAAGCTTATCCCTTGAATATAGAGATACAAGGCAAACAGTACCCAAAGCTGGATATATACAAGGTTAGAAGTCCAAAGTGCCGTTGAAATAAAGGCAGGGAGAAAATCTTCCCAAGGCCGAGAAAAACCGCCAAGGATGTTGTACGACAATAATGACCGAAATCCATAATAAGCCCAAGGCTCGACGCCCATTTGTAAAGAGTTTGAGAGCGATTCAAACAGCAGCATTCACATTTCTGGCTCATTTCCCCTTCCCAGCCGACTTCCCGACTTTTAGCTGATAAACTAGGGTCTTGTTCAGAATAACTCACTCAAATATTTTTCCGCAGCGAGTGAAAGTGTGCATTTGCACGCTATTGGCAGTTTTCTACTTAGGCGAGATAGGGCGAGGGAGTCCTCTGCAGCAACCCGAAAACGAATGCCATACATCGCAACAAGATGTATTGTATTCCATAGAGTCCAAGTCAATAGTAGAACTCCTTGGATATGAACAAAGCCAGACCAACACACGGCCATCAGCGCCTGGTGTGAATGAAGCTTATCAATGAAGGATAGAAACAGAGATGTTGAAGAGTGGGTATCCACGTATCGTAAATGTAGGTACGATACAAAAATGAAAATTGAAACACTTAGATAAAATCGTCTTTTAAGACTGAATATCTGGTAACATTCCAATTCGGTCGGCGAGATTCGGTGCTGGGTATAACAATGAAGCAGCGGAAAAATACATAGCCGACAAACCGACACGGAAAGTAGATATTAAGTTGTTGCATAGGGGAAAACCTTCAATGAAAGGCAGATTTGGGCTAGGGATAAAACTTAAAAACTGATAGCCTTTCGATAAACCTGGGCTCGAAACCAACTGGATGGGAGTGCTCCTGGGATCTCCTATCCCATTCAAACGGATGCACTTGGTCCCAACATCCGCGACGTCGGTTAGTGATCGCGAATTTTACGTGAGAAAACGTGTTAAAAATCCCAGAGAACAAAAAAGCTGGCTGCGGGCGGGAGGCAATCGTACCAATGAGAAAACAACAGGGTTCATTCGTTTCTTTCCGCTCATTGAGCACCCGAAAAGTGATAGCGTCTGCAAGCCACCCGAAAGAGCGGTCGTCGTTTCGTATTATCCAGCTCCATGACAATGGGACGGACAAATGGGTCCGAGTACCAGGTTAAGAAGAAATTTTCTTAACGGTGGAATCGTTGCCATTGGGTCGGACGGTAAAAGGTCCTCTAGGACCTTGATACTACCTGAGTATCAGCATGAAAAAAAATAAAATAAAATAAAATAAAATAAAAATAAAAATAATGGGTTCAGAATAAGTGACTGTACCTATTGAGATCATCGAGCCCGACCCACGGGACAATGGGTGCATAACAGCCGTTTCTATTGTTCCCCAAAGAATGGATTTCTGCCGCCGCTAATGGGAATTGCGCACTGACAAACGGCAAAATAGCCGTGAGCGACCTTTATGTTTTTACTCCTCTTAGTTATGGGCACGGATGTCTGCAAAATAGCGGCTCCGTATTGGTAACGGATACGTGTATATAGGTGAGCAAGTGATTGGAATGGAGAATAAACAAATGGTGGCTGAATTGTTAGTTTTGCTTTTTCTAATTTTTGTGGAGGGGAGTTTAATTACTTATCTTCTCAATAATGGTTCACGTCCTCCGGAAAGCAAACCTTGAGTAGGGCTGGCTCCTGGACTCATTTTCCAACCAGTGACCCTCGCCGTGCGGGATATGTAAGGAACACCAACCGCTATCCTGATTGGGCGTAAATGTCCATATCCCTCGAGTATTGCCAACGTGCCATGAGGTGAAGTTCGTAATATTATTTTCTGGTTGCTCTGCAGAGTGTGCATGGGGAGGAGGAAATCTGGGAACAATGCAAACCTTGAAAGCCCCAATGGGAAAAGCAGTTGGTTTGGAAGAGCCAAGATCACGAGGCGCAAAGCCGCCATTCCATTCAATTCTTGACCGGATCAAGAGCGTTGACCCGTTTGGTCCCAGAACCAGGGTTTTCAAGCCACCACCATCCGTTGCTTTTGGCACCTAAGGTTTCTTTGTTCCCTTGGGATGATGATATTTTTAGGCGATTCAATTGGCGGGGTAAACCCGACCAACAAAGGATGAAGATCATAAACTCGATGGATTTTATTAATGAGGGGACATTAGCACTCCTTCTTTGCACCTAACCGCCCGTTCGGTCTTTGCCTCCAATGGATCCCTCCAGCCCAAGATTCAATCGGAATGCCATAGACCCGTTACTGTGTCCTGTGTACATGTATGATATGATTGCTTGGTTTCGAAACGTCTCAACAGCCGGTGATTGTTGAATAATATGATTCGCCCGAAAATACTTCAATGGGGGTACAAGAAGGCGAAATCGAACTTCCTAATCGAGGATTGACCATTGCTGATTGATGAAACCCCACCTACGTCATGCATGGAAGGGTAGGTAACAAAGGAACATTGGCAGTCTCGAAGGTGAGATGTATCTCGTGAATCATCGCCTAGATACTGCAGTGCAGAGGCATTACCTATAGTTGTTCAACGTTGCCTGTTTGTCAGCTAGGCGTGGCACTGTTACACGCCATCCCAAAGGGGTATATCGATAGGAGGATTCTGTATCTCCGGGCAAACCCATGCAAATGCCAAACACAGATATACAACCGCTCTACTATACGTTGCACGCACACAGCTCTGAGTCCTCTGCCACTGGATGCAAGTTTTCCATCTTCTACCTAGGTACGTACATTCCTAACGACAGCGAGTCAGCGACAGGTTCCCGCAGCAGCTAGCGGCTGCGCAGTTGTTGCAGTAGTTGCGCAGTTATTGTAGCGGGCAACTCGAAATCCAACGTCCAAATTAAGTTGCGCTAGTTCACACTTTAATTCTAACCCCCAGAATTCTAGGCCAATCAGAGCCTTCAGGTTACTTCAACTGCCCAGTAAGATCTACGTCGCAAACCCTATTTGCCTTCTGGATATATCAAAACTAGAAAACATCCAACCTAACAAAAACTTACTCCGTGATAATAAATGCAGGAGAGAGGAGGAGGAGGGTGGATTTTTTCTTCCTTTTTTTCTTTTTTCTTTTTTTTTCTTTTTCTTTTTTTTCTTTCTTTTTTAGCTGTTTAAACAGACAGCAAAGTCTTGCCAAGCAAGTCCAATATCCTTCACAAAACGTGGCATCGTTTTACCCTTTGACCCACCTAACTGGATGTGTAGGTCTCGTATCATCTTCCCCAATGTCCATGATAAGTCCTTCTGTCCTACGTCCTTGCTGTCGTTTTGTGCGGATCTACTTTCATTTCTCCCAGAAGATTTATTCCGGGTGTGACTGAATGCATCTTCGATACACGGATCTGTGCTACCTTGCGTTTCCCAACCACAATTCCAGAAGGGATGGGTTTATGTATTGTGACATCCGCTGGGCCCGCTCCAGTAGACCAAAGGCGCAAGGCTATGTGCAACAGCTTCAACACACCAAGCATGGGTCGCCTAACACGAGGTTTGGTACAACCTTTTGTGCTGCACCATTACCATGTAGTATTGTGCGTATACTTTCTGACCCCCATACATATTTGAAGCTGATTACAGATGCCATCCCGCATGGTTTAGTCAAATAAACATCAAAAGAAATATTCTTTGATGAAAGAATGAAAAGGAGTGAGTGGGTATAATTCGAAGGCAGTAGCTGGTTGTTAAACAATGAATGGAACGCCCCAGGATTGACATTCTTGGTTTCCACTAAACAAGCCCTTCAATTTGACACATGGCGCCGCAATAATGTCGTTACTTAGTGCCCGAGCAAAGATCCCGAAAATCTGGGGTTCTGCGCATAGTATCGGTACATGCATACCATGCTTTTGTGAACCGGCACACAAATTGAAAAACTGTTACGCATACTTGAGGGGTTGCAGAATAGGTGTTCAGCGACTAGATAACCCCAATACAGAAAAGCGATTGAAAGATAAATTTGAATCTTTGATAGGTCCAGCCTCCACACCCGATTCCCCTTTGTATCTATCCACTTATGCCATTCGGAATATATGTATTCATATGTAACTAACAAATAACAGGTGCGATAAAAGGGGAACACGTCTAGGGTCGTAAACTCCGCATTGGCATGGACTTTTTCGCGCCTCCTCCGCTTGCTCCGCTCACGCTCGTATTCCAAAAGCGGAAACTAAAAAGAACATTTTGTTTGATTTTCAACTTGGAGCTGATGGGATCGCGGACAGTGCGTGTGGCGTTCCTCTCTCATACGTCGGAGTGTATTGTTTTATTTGCATGGTCATAAGAATAGGGGGTGCCAGTAAAAATACTTCTCTACAACTCGAATATGGTAAGACAGGAAAGGCAAAATCTGATCAGCCGGCAGATGAGGAGGATATGGAGGAATACCACTAATCACAGCTACGTTAATGCTCATAATATATGTACGTCCTGGATACTTAAAAAGCCAGTATTCGTGGGTGTATAGCTGAGAAACCTTTTTAGCTTGAGATCAATCCAATCAAGTCCTGAATAAAAAATGATATACACGCATGTATCCACCATCATGGGACCAAGAGCTCCAATGAAGCCCTATCTCAGTATTTCATCGATGAATCCGGGATTCAAAAGCTAAATTCCCAAACGGCCGCTTGCGGAGGTCTACGGATCATCAGCCACCAAAAGAAGGGACAACGTTGATAGGCGGCGAACGTACGGTGAAAACAAACATGCAAGCAAGTCTGCTATTGGTCTTCATTTATCTTTCTCAGCTTCTATCTGAATATTACCCCGTCATAAACAAACAACATCGTTAAGAGATAAGAAAAAGAACCTAAGCTATGTATACATTTGCGGACCCTCGCAGTGCAAAGAATGTGTGTGCGGGAGTGCTTCATGCACCTATTTTTCCTCTTTCTGCATAATGAGGGGAAAATATAGTACGTGCTCCGTATAAGCAACGCACAGTTCATCGGCCTAGTTTGCCTCGTTATTCCTCTTCTACTCTAGTTAGATTCGAACGGTGGTACATGTACACTGTACAGCAGACGTACGGTAGGTACGGAGAACATCTACATGTTGTATACAGATGGCAGGAATGTTGCTGGTGACTCGGGAGAAAGAAACGGGAATTACAAAAGAAAACCGGAAAAAAATTAAAAAAATCGGCAAAATCGGCAATCCATTCGCATTGCAATGGAGTGGCTTTGCCTGCTTAAAATTATAATATAGAAAATGAAAAGGGAAGAATCATCACCCAATAAGTAGCGACAATCAATCACACCCTTCTCAACTCCGCACTTATATGCAAAAGCACTTTAAACCTCCCTAGTACAAGCTGCAGCATGCGTCGGAATATGCACCGATCAGCAAGTTGGAACTGCCCTTCGTTTCAAAATTAGCAGAAAAATGCAATACGAGGGCACAGGGTTATATTTTGGGGCGAGGAGTTCTCTGTAATCCGATTCCAAAGGTTCAGACACCGTTTTCATGATGGAGTGTGCCATGGAAAATAGGAGGGTTACGGTTAGGGGAGCGTTTTGTGGTGGCTGCGGGACCAGAGAAGGCGGAGTTAGCTCTACCAAACAGAGCCATGACGTTATCGAATAACAATGAAGGGCTGAAAGAATCAACGGAGGAGAAAAGGTCAGTGGGAACCGCCAGTGATTGGGTGGCGGAAGTCTGAATAATTAGGTCGTTCCGGTAGTTGGTATTGTATCAGGTGAGTTGGTAGATCATTACATGTGAAAAGTGCTGGAATCTTTTAAGAGGTTTGTTTGGGATTAAAAAAAGCATTTGTTTTTCTATAAACAGTGGGTTTCCGTACTGGTACATATTAAATAATAGTGATATCATACGACATAGCAGCCCAGTAAGTTACTATAACAGAAAAAGAAGGAAATAGGGTTGAGACTCGACAATGACCAAAACCAACTTCGGCGAAATAATGTTAAACAGAATAATTAATGGGAATAGGGGAAATAAAATGGCGCTGGTCCCTGTAATTTAGATCGGCCCGTCGCGATTCCAGAAAGCATTTGGCATTCCGATCTGTAGCACAAGGAGAATTAGGAAAGGCGCGAAAAAAAAAAAAAAAAAAAAAAAAAAAAAAAAGGAATTATATACTGGAAGAGATATGTGCAGCCTAGAACGGAGGAAACGGATGAAGATTCAGAAATTGGTATTTGGAAAATGCTTCGTAGAAGGAAAATATACCCGTATCTCCAAAAAAAAAAAAAAAAAAAAAAAAAATTAAAAAATTAAAAAATTAAAAAAATTAAATAAAATAAAATAAGAATGACGATCGCAACAGCAATGGCGATAATGATAAGAGATGGATGATGCACTTTCTTCGTTGTTTAACGCTAGTAAGAATCCGCGCCCCGCCTATGAAAAGAGACTTGGTGGAGAATAATAATCACACCCACACATGCTGATTAGTGATGAACAAAATGTTTTAAAACAAAAGGAAATCCGCAAAAGGAGAAACATTACTCCACCGGTACCCAAAAGCTTCGAAAACAGCCAGAATAGATTAATAGGGAAATTTGGCAACGCGACTTTAATTCAGCAATGTTTCGAGTCCCATCCTCGAATCTCGAGGTGGTGACGGAGCTTGAGTTCGAGAATCCGTTGTCGGGGCAAGCTGGCTCTGGGGTGCTGAATTGGAATATTGGTGTTTCCAATGTTGGTGCCGAAGGGATTCTTGAGGATATGCAACAGGAAGGCCAGGGGCCCAACGTCGCGGAACGGGCGGTTCCGGAAGATATTCGATGTTTTTAGACGTAGTAGACTCATGGTAACTTTCATCGTGGGCAAATGGGTTAGAAAATGATCGGAGTGTTGAGGCACTGCCCCTGCGGCGTTCATCTTGTCCAGGGTGGATTTCTACCGGCACTGGGAGCATGGAAGGGGATGCAGCAGTCCGGGGAGATGCAGAACATATGGAGTTGTGGTCGGAAACCATCGAGGGTGGCCTGGATGAGATGGGGTTGGAAATTTCTGAAGTAGAAGGAGAGGATATGGTAGGCAATTCCGTGTGCATGTGAGGGATATAAGTCACTATAGGGCTGAGTTGGCGGTGGTTTCTGATCGGAGACCTGTGGATAAGCGCTCGTCTTGGCCATTCGAACTGAGAGTCATACTCATACTCTGCGGATGAACACAGCTCTCTTCGTTCTTTCGTATCAGTCTGAGGATACTGTAACCTGGTGCCCGGATGCTGCTGATCGCGCTGCGGAATGGAAACCCAGGAGGTCCTTCGAGTTCCATAGCTGCTGTCTTGACAAGGGCTTCTGTCGCAGGGACTGTGCATCGTCACGGGCTGTTTGGGGTAAGGAGGATCGACACGCCCATTCAATGTTCGAGAGGGGGAGTGGCTCCCACTACCCGGAACAATCAATCCCCTCCGCTTTCGGTTCATGGAGCCATTCCACCAGTTTTTAACAGCATTGTCGCTTCGGTTCCCAAGCCTTCTTGCAATCTCCGCCCATCGCTTTCCCATTTCGTGGACCATCCTCTCGATCATCATTCCTTCTTCAGCGGATATCGGCTCATGATTTAGCGATGGTTTTAGGTTTTGGTGAAATCGTTCTCTGCATTGCTTGGGTGATCGGAATTGCATGTGTTGGGAAATGCGAACCCAGTTGTTTGGACCCTGGCTCCGCACCAGTTGAAGTAAAGTTTGATCTTCTTCGGGAACCCACGGCCCCCGTCGTTGGGTTGGTGCCATCGTCTCTTCAAAAGAGTAATACTATTATAGAATAACAATTTATTCGAGATATAGATATCAATCCGTTCAACAGTTCCGCCAATAGGGGAGAGGTTTCACCGCCGGCCCCCAACAGACGGTTGAAGAAGAGAGTATACAAGACAGGTTTGACCAGAAGTAGTAATTCTAATACAGGATGAATTAGTTGACGGGCCAATATTAATATATGCTGGCGAAGTATAGATAGCTAGGGTCGGTAATATAATAGAAGGAGACGTAAGAATATATAAGGGAGGGGGAACGGGAGGTTGTTGGTCACTAGGACAGGTGCAAGAGAACAACAAGTTAGGGAGTGAGGAGGGCGGGGTGGGTTCTGGGTGGGCGGGCATGGGAGGATTCATATAATAGTCCACAGAACAGAACAGAACAGAACGATACAAGTTCGATCAAAATTAAAACCGAGTTAGTGCTCGGGGCTAAGGTATCAAGGTTTCTTTTACATTACCTCTTTTCGACAGACTCCGCAGCCCAGATCTTAGATCGCCAGGCTTGACTATTTTGAGACACGAGGCAAAAAAAAAAAGTGGACAATCACGCAGTTGCAAAGAGGGCCTTGGGAGGTGCGTTTTGGAGCATGCAGAACGAACGTTCCACTTCTTCTTCTTCTTCTGACACAAGAATCAGACAGGGGACCCTTTTTAGGAAATCCAAAGGAAGACAAGTTAGGACGACAGAGCAAGCAAAGCATGTGCAGTCCTGCATTTATGATATATATATATATATATACCCCTGCAGTGGGACAGGTTAACAGCCGAGCAAAAGCCTTACAAATATGTACTGGATACACATGGGCATGGGATGCGGGGATGATGGCAAACGGAATGCCCATCCTGGGGGGGGGGGGGGGGGCGCGCGGCGGGTGGTTGATGATGGCATATATGCAGAAACACAATCATATGCCTGGTACCTACATCCAAGTCCGCTGCCCACAGCCCGATGCCCGCTTTGGGGATTCAAGCCCAGTTGGAGCCAAGGAAGGGGCAAAACAAGAGCACCAAAAAAGGCCCTACCCAGCTGAGCGGAGGATTACAAAGATAGAAGATTTAAGTACGGAGTTAGTTAACATAAAAGTTGACTAGTTGGGAGGGTTGGATCGCAAACATCGCAAGAATTGCGCAAGAAGTAACTAAACGATTCAGCAAATAATAATAAAAATAAAACAACCAAGCAGTTGGCAACTGGCTGAGCATTGAGCGACGAACCCGTTCAGTTAGCTCGTCGTGTTAGGAACTTATTTTATTAGGGCTCGCGCATAAGTTACCGTACGGATAGAGCATGCGCTGCTCGCTGTCACTCTGGTGGCACACACACACACAAACACACACACGGACACCTTTCCAGATCGTGGGGACCTGCTGTTTTGCCGTCGTAAAACAGGGATGTGATGATTCGCAACAAGGGTTTGGGCCAAGCTAGGAGCAAAAAGGGTGTGTTGCGCACGAAATACGGTTGAGGCGGGCCAAATGCGAGTGGCCGCCTAACGGCTAGAGCCGTGGGCCAGGACATTTCTGGCGCCGAGCCAACAAAAGGAAGCAAAAAGGCGGAAATGATATAATAATAATGATGATGATGATAATAATAATAATAATAATAATAATAATAATAATAATATTCATAATCATAATCATAATCATAATCTAAGAAAAAGCAACTTTATTGGCCTCCACTCGCCGGAGTCGAAGGACTGGTAAGTTGCTGCCAACTCCCTGACTCCAAGGTTCAAAAACCCGTTTTCCCCCAATGACAGGACGCCGCCGCCAACGGGAGGGGATGTTCGTTTCTTTTTATTTCCCCTTTCTTGGTTAACCTTTTCCCTCTTGTGCTTCGGGCTGATGGTAATCTGGCTCCAGTGACTTTACCGCCGGAGCTGGAGAGCCGCTGTTCTGACCAATCTTGCCCGCGCCCTAAGGGGGAGCTTGGACAAATTAGGGAGCGATTCAGTCAACCAACCACCACCACCAACCACCCAACAACCCTTGGAATGGGTGCCCAGTGCCAGTGCCAGTGCCAGTGCCAGTGCCACAGCAATATAAATCAGGACTCAGGTTCAATTCAGACATGGGGCAGTTTGCTTGCTTCGTTTGGGAACCCAATCCCCCTTACCTCCCCCTAACCCCACTTCTCTCCCCGTCACACAAGTAATAGCGAATATCCATGTTTGAAGATAGCGTGGGTCTCTTTGACCGGCTTACCATGCACGCAGCCCTGGAGGGAGCTCTCGGGAGGCTCACTGGGGGTGTGACGGCGATGGACTGGGGGCTGGGGGCTTGCGGGGGGGTTGTTTATGGTGTCCTTGCATCACCATCAAACTCTCGGAACCGACCATTGCTGTATTTGTTCGCAGAAGACACAAAAATATAAGAAAAAAAGAAAAAAAAAAAAGAAAAAGCCACACTTTTATCAAAACTACCCTGTTTCGTCGCTGGGAAATGTTGCCGTTGTTGGGTTAGTTATCAAAAGGGTTAATTAATGGCTGGTGTCCACTGTCAACAAGATCCAGGATTTACCAGCACCGCTGCTAACGGAACAACTCTCTTTCTACGTCGACTACGTCAACGATGGTCTCTTAGGTTTTGAAGGTTCGACGGTAGATAATAAATGATGCTGAGATTTCGAAGAAATATGTGTCGAGGGTAAAAAGGTAAAAATAAGAAAAGAGGGAAAAAATCTTGGAAAGTTGGTTAATCCGCCCCATCGAAGCCTCAAACTTATTCTTCTTCTTCAGCGGTAAAGAGGGTCCATTATTAATCCTGCCAATCCCAACTTCTCCACCGCATCAATCAATGGCTGATCATTAGTTATCCAAAATTTACTAATATTAACTACTCTAAAATCATACTCCACTGCCACTTGGTCTCAGGACTTCCCCGCTGCAGGGGGGCTATGGCGGCCCATTCTTCAAGATAGCAAGACGATCCACGGCTGGCGGCAGAAGCAGAAAGAAATAACAAAACTTGATCAGAATTCCATTATTCAAGAATAGTTAACTGCGGGTAGAAAACATAGTTCGGCTAATGCACCGAAGACGGGTCGAATGAAAAAACAACAGTTTAGTTCTACCATTGAAAGGCGGAAACCGTTATCTCCAAGGACCACACTCCGTCAGATGAGATCAATATCATGATTCTGAAGAACATGGCCTTTTGGATGAGCGTCAAGGAAGGGAAAAGTTTAAGGATTGCGCCATCAAGCAAAAAAAAAAAAAAAGAGCAGTTTTAGAACCCTTCCTCTTCTCTCAGGCTCTCGCTAATTTAATATTTTAAAACACATTCAAGCACAACACGTTTCGTTCAAGAAACAAAAAAATGAATGCTGGGGGTTTGAGCCAGCGAATCAGCTCCCCTGAGGGCCCTAGCCAGCGTCACGATCGAAGGTTGAGAACACGGCCCAATCATGGATGATGATCCCGAGATATACGAGATGTGGAGACCCATCCTGGCACCCACCACGATCCAGGTGTAAATGGCCAATTAACATTGACCCCGGTTCTCCTTGCCGACCATCGTTCATCCATAACAGATGCCTGAATGCTCTGACCGGTTTGCCTTGTTCGGCGAGGTTGTTACCCCTTCATTATCATCACCACCACCACCACCACCACCACCACCAGCATGAGCTGTGTTTGTTTCAATTCTCTGGCATATTGACCAGGATATGTTCCTGGGAATGCTCACCCAGCAATGGGATAACTGCCAATAGTAAGAAGCCTCCGTTCCCTGTCTAGGAAGAATTGGGGGGTTTAGTTCTGGACCTTCTTCAGATTCATGGCGGGTCTTCCCAAACTTCGGAAAATATTAATTACTAGATGCCCTAAGACGCGGAAGAACTCCCTTTCTGTGATTTCGCGTCGAGTCGGCTAGATAGTCTCCTCCCCACGACGCTTATCTACAAAGAGAAGAAGAAGAAGAAGAAGAAGAAGAAGAAAGTGGAGAGAGGAAGGCGTGGGAATATTTTTCTAAAAATTACTACTCGGTACCATTCTTTGCTTGCAGCTCGTGGTTTCATGGGATTTTCAAACGGTTCCGCCAGCCATTAATCTTGGCGGTAATTAGGGTGAGAAAGGGTGGATCAGCAGGAAGCAACTATTATCTTTGAGCCGGCATCTGGAATGGAATAATACAAGTCCGATCGTGAGGATCTAAAAGTTCGAACTCGGTGCAAGTTCCGGTTGCAGTGCGGACCATCATTGTGGCAATCGGGGCATATGTAATCGTCATAGATATTTTGACTGGCAGGGGTTTAGAAAAGTCATCACTATGGATGTCAGCATGGAGAAATAAGATTTTAAGGCTTTTGAAAGTGCAGTACAAATCAGGCTTATAGTCATATGTAGGTACAGTAACTACATATGTCCGGCTCATACTCCGAATGTATGCAGAGTGTATACGGAATGCATACGCAAGTCGCGACCATCGTCGCGTCAGCGGGATGAGTTCACCCTTGGTGACCCTTCACGGTGCTCTTTCAACAAAGAGATAAGCACAAGATGTATTTTTCCCTTGGTGTTCTTCGCTTGCCATGTAATTACGCAAGTCGATGAATTGCGCATTCACCATTCACCATTCACCATTCACCCTCCCAAAGGTAAAAATAGAAGTCATCGCCCACGCCCAGATCAGCTTCTCATGTCCAGATGCCAATGGCCCTGGGAGACAACGTGTAATCCAGAGCTGCATTCTTCCACGTTAACAGTGGCTTATGGATTTGTATGAATGTACATATATACGTAGATGTCATATCAGTCATTCACGAAGTGGCTAGGTTGAAACGATCACGGCTTTTGTGCTGTATGATTTTAGATGTTATCATAATACATTGTTTGAAACACGCTGACTTTGATGTTTGATTTCAGTTTGAAGTGTCCACATCTCATATTTTTCTTTCTTTCTTTTCTTTTCTTTCTTTCTTTCTTTTTTTTTTTTTGTTTCTTTCTTTCCTTTTCTTTTTCTTTCTTTCTTTCTTTTTTTTTTTTCCCAAATGCTGCAGTTGGTGCATGTCTTGAAACATTGCATGCCGCAAGGGTTGTTGGATTCGGCCTCACGCTCTTCTCGATCACACTACGTCCCGACTCCATGCGGAATTCTTCGGGTAGACTATCACTCCCGCTGCCATGGATTATGGTTGAGGGAGTGGTAGCGCTTATTGGTGTGTCGACCATGCTGCAATGAAAATGGAGTATTTCCTGCCTAACTCCAACCTTGATGAGTGGTTTGCGCTTGTATGTGTTCAGCAGCAATGACATTTTGTTCAATCCTGCAAGTAACCTGCCGGCGCGTTCTCAAACTGAGGACGGAATCATCACAACAGATCACTGCTTAATCACCTGCCACGTTCAAGACCCTGCAAGTGTCTTGAGGCCGCCATGGCGTTTATATCCATGTCTTTCAGCTTGTCCAAACTGGAAGATATGACGATTACTGGAAGCCTGACAGCCTGGATTTCAACCAACGCTGCCACTTGGCATTGTGCCTTTTTAGCCACAAACGGACATCAACCCCTGCAAGGACCAACCCCATGATTAGGGCGGTTTCAGGGTCTTTCTTAAGAGGTATTGGACGCTACATAAATGTAGACGAGAAGTTCAGATCGCTGAATTTCACGGCATACGGATGTCTACGAGAAAGCGCATATATGTACGCATGTGTGCACATGTACATACGTGCTCTGCGGAGACAGAATATAAAAATAGACGATTCCTTCGCGAAAAATATCTCATGGCAGGTGCCATCTGTCGAAGCTAATTTGGGCAAAAGGTCTTTCTTTTCCTTCTCTCAAATGCTTCCAACTTTCTCCATTCGATCAATATCGGCTTTGGGGGTTTTCATGTCAACGAATATCCAGAAAGAAACCAACTTCGCCCTGGAGCTTTTTGTCACTCGTCATCTCGAGATTATTTATCAGGGAGGGGGCCATGGCATATCGGATATTTGGATCATCTATATTCCTTTTTAGGAAAATGGTGGGTTGAGACTCGGGAGCAAAATAGCATCAATCTGATAATTATCCTCAATGCTGCTGTGGACCTGGACGCAACCAGGACATGGTGACAATGGCATTTTACAGACGGAGAAGAAAAAAAAAATTAAAATATTACACTGTCTTGAGGACTCATTGTGTTAGCCGAGTTAATCCGAACAGCTCACTCGCTCACGCAGCACGGTTACGATGAGAAGCTGCTACAGACGTGGCGCGAAGATGGTGGAGTACAAGACTGCTGCACCGTTGCACTTTAAAAAATCTGATACGCAGTAGCGGCATAGTCCGTGCATCGAAAGAAACTCGCCAAATCAGCGTTGACTTATGACAATCCAAGCTGGGGAACTAATAAGCTAGTAAGACAGTCAAGAAGATTGTCCCCTGCTGGTGGAAAATCATGGTCAACGTCATCGGAGAACGCCGTCGAATGTGGCTGACGGTTCGACGAAGACTTTATCATGATGTTGATGAAGATTTTTCAATGACACCGTGTGACCGTGACAAGCTAACTAACAGTAGTGCCAGAGTAGTACCAGAGTCAGGGACTGAGGGTTTGCTCTGGACCAGTGTACCATACGTAGCAACCAACAACGTCAGTCAGATATATTCCCATGGCGTCAGCATTTCACCCCATTGGCTCAGGTTTGGATCCGCCATCGCGACTATTGGATACGCGCCAGGCGCCTTTCTCAAATTTGCGTGTCGTTCACCAATTACAAATATCCTCTTGGTTTGCCGCTGGCCGTGTGGTGGCTGGTGGCTGAAGATATCCACGGAGCACAGTATGTTGGAAGTATTATTAATACTCAATAACTAACTAGTTAACTAATAGTTAGTTAACTAGTTAAATAACTGGATATTTCAAGCTTATTACCAATTTGCCAATGATTTGCGAAAACTTGGGGAAACGCTGTGGCTGATCAGGGGTAATACGAGGAAGAAGCAAAACAGAACGCCACATCTGACGACTTCCACACCGAGGTTCCACTGATGAACACACTGGCATTTACTAAGGATTCCGGGTCTGTTTGAATGGACTCATAGTTAATATTATTGGAGAAAACCCCAAATTCAACCAGCCAGTTCCTTCTGCTGTGGCTCCTTATTTTCTTCAATAGCCGAAGTTGGCTCGCAGTCCACCATGATTTCGGATTACCCACGGCAAAATATCAAACATCAATAGTTATAAATGATTAATACTACAGAGTCTAATTCGCATCATCATCATCATCATCATCATCATCATCATCATCATCATCATCATCATCATCATCATCATCATCATCATTCCAAACATCCACAGTCATCTTCAACGAAAGAGGATGACATCCATAAACGCCAGGCAGAAAAAGCTAATGGGAGTTCATTGATGCTTCAAGGTCCATTCTCAAAACCGCCAATAACGTCTCAGTTGAATCTATGGGCCTTGGAAGCTTGGAGCAACCGTTTGTTGCCAAAAAAGAAAAATATATATATATGGCTCCACACTTCGCGCTGGTGGCTTGGTCTTCGGTGAATTAGAAAGGACTCCAGAAATTAAAATACACCGAGATTTTATCGCACCGATTTTGTGCACGGAAATAATGTCCCGTTGCATTTCGAGCTTGTTTTGACATGCACAAAAATGCAGTCGTCAATGGTCAGATAGGAATTTCTCAAAATTCAGGCAGCATCTTCTCGCTGCAACGCGTGCGAGTGGTGCAGCCTCTCCATCCCCACGATGCGCCACCGGTTCCCACCTCAAAAAAAGCCGCGGCGGGACTTGTTGAAATGCATGACAATTTTCCCCGAAGTTCCAGTTGGTTGAAAATCAAGGAAACCGTTGTGCTGTTGCTCCTTGATACGAGGCAGCAGAAACAAAAGGGCCCCTTGTTGCTCTCACCAGCCCTGGATATACTAAAAATTTCTCCTTATTCTGATCGACCGTTGAGCTTACCATCGGATCTAGCTATCTAGCTGGCACATGTTGTAAGTTTTGCAATCCTTTCGAAGCCGCCAACATTTTGACGAGGATGTGGAACCCACAGGTTGTTACTGGTTCATCGATAAACACGAACAAGCATTTCACGGGCATGGGCATATGAAACGTTCAGCGTTGTAATGTATGTATGTAGTTACATGTCTGCCATACAGAGTACATTATGAACAGCACAGATCCAGACAAAAGCATGGACGAATATTAGATTACATGGTGTTATTCTCAAATAATAATAATAATAATAATAAAACAATAAAATAAAAACTATCAAGAACAAAACAAACAAATACCTCCAATATAGGATCCCTAACTGCTTTGATAGCTTGTTTCAGCCCAGCTACATTCAATCCTTCACATCTCCACATTGTTCCTATGTGCTCTGTAGAGAAGTGATCACCATATCCTGACTTGAACCCATTAGCATGAATTCGCAGGATTACCTCCACCAAGGCTTCATTGCCCCCTGCCACGCGCCGCCTTCCAAGGTTCCATCCATTGTCTAAGCAAATTTACCCTATCCGACAAATGCACTTCCTAGTTCATTTCAATTGGATTGAAAACCAAGCAACGGCAGGAGGAGTGCAGCCATTGTCAAGGAATGTCCGTTCCCCAAACAACTAACCCCAAAAACATCAGACAAGTCCATCCTTCCAAGTATTGCTTCCATATATGCGGTCCGATACATGAAGTATGGATTCACACAAAAGCTGTAATGTCGCCCATGGCAATAGCTTCCTGAAGATCATTCCAATGAGGCGATTAGGCCAGTATCTGAATACCGGCCTGCACTTCCGCCAACGTCAGTTATCTTCTAATATTCCAGAAGAGAAACACAGTTGGTGGGGAAAATAACTCGTGAGGAGACGCATATTATTGCTACCATCTGCTAGCGTATTAGTATAATGGGGGACACAACTCGAGAGGTGATCAATAAAATAGATACTAATACCGTCTGCAAACAACAATGATTTAATGCATTGACATTCTTCACACTTGCCCTTTTATGTAGCGATGTAATGTACATACATACAACAAGTAGATAGCTGTACATTTTTATCCAAGAGCTAGCATTATACCAATGCAAATGCCAACCTGCGCAGGTCGCGGTGACATCGGTCTACCTTCTGTTGGTCAGGGCCGCTTGCTTGGTTGACGGAGAAGAAATAAGGGGTAATCGGAGAGCAACAGATGAAGCCTTTCGAATCTTTCAATATCAAACATTACCAAACCGAGCTCTGGTCCCACTAGAACTGCAACATATTCATAAGACTCTGTCAAAGGGAGCTGAATCCTCTCGTAGAATATGATGCCAACCCAGCCGGGCGCTTGGTACATATAGGCTGAACTTGTATGGACAGTCCATGTGATGGTTCGCTTGTTTGGTAGCCAGTGAATCCCAAGCTCCCAGCCAAGCATAATACGAGGAGAGAGTATTATGACCTGGAGGCTGGATTTACTCTCCAGGCTCCAGGGGTGAAGGTTGGAATGTCTTCGATCGCTTCGCCTCTAACAGTTTGCTCGCTGAGGTTAACCGCAGAAAATGTTGCCAGAATCCCCAGCAAAACATTTCTTGTCTTGCTTTCAAGAATAAAACGAATCTCTCGCTTCCTCGCTTCTTGAGCCCTAGTCTGCTCCACACTAATCCACCAACGGCTCGCAAAAGTCCCCAGAGTCTGGTAATTGGGAATCCATTTTGATCGGTGGAGAGATATCGCTATTATACAATTAATTGTAAACTCTCTCCCTCCCCGCCGGGGCCGCACGATGAAAGAGCATTACTAGTAAGACGAAGTCCGACCTTTGGCATGACCCGAGAACCTCCATGGTTGGTGTATGAGTAATCACACCCGCATCAACGCGGGGGAAAACAGACAGAGAGACGATTATTTCCCCCTTCCGTTTGACGTTTAGCCGTTTTCCTTTTTGGCCTTGGGAAAACCCCAGGATAGGTAAAAATCCCACTGGTCGAGACTCGAGAACTCACAAAGGGGTGGCCTGGCGTGCTTGAAAACGTGTTTTTAGGCGAGAAACGTTTAGCTCACCGTCGTCAAATATCATTTCTCGATCCATCGCCCCACATGGCTACGATAATATGTGGGCATAACTAAGAAAACGGCCTCCAAACAAGCGAGTGCTCCGCCAGCCGAATCCACATCTAGACTCGATAGAACTTGGAGGATGAATCCAAGAAGCTTGGACTCTTGTTGCATCCAAACAACGTGTAGAAACTTCTTTTTTTTTTTTTTTTTTTTTTAAAGCTCAGGAACCCTTGTTAAACTCTCATGCAGCCCAAATTTTGGCCCGTCTCTCATACATGGATGCAGGATGCGCCAGCTCACATCGTGAATGACCCTGTTCTGCTGTCCTGATCGGGTTCGTCTCCTTTTTTGGAGCAATTAAGATATCGGCGCTGGAAGCAAAGATATGTTGTTAACTGCTAGGACTTTCATAACAATGCTGAATGAACTATGAACTAGTTAGTGAAATCGCTATTCAACTCCGCCCTGTCCACTCACTAAACAGCTGTGGCTTGGTTTAATAATACCAGTTAATTCTGTTTTTAACGACTCCAACGATGCCACATGTATGGGAAGGGCGGGCGATGCACATGGACCATCAAGAAAAAGAAATACAGGCAACGTTACAGTGGGGGATACCGAGAATCATTATTGTTCATGTCAGAGGTCGTTACCCCCCTACCTCGGTAGCCTGCATGATAGACTGGATATCCAGTCTTGATATCCCCCAGCCGGATAAACCGGCCAAAGGCGCAAAGCAATAAACCCACAAAACTGGATACCAGGTGGACCGGAGTTGATAAACCAGGAAAAGAGATGGACTACCGAGCTGAAATCCGAGGTTGGCCCCGATCTAACCATGTTTAAAATCCTGGCTGGACACAGGTAGCCACAGATCTTCCTAGTAAAAACATTCGATCTCTGTGGGTCAGCTCTCGTACAACAGACAAGAGGACGCCTGTTGAGCGATCGAGAGCGCTTGGTTCTGGCCCCAAATAATTGGGCGAGGACATTCATACGGGGCATGCAATGCAATGGGTCTTTCACCCACCAACCCAACGAGACCTCTCTCCCTCTTTGTCGTTCGATACCCACAGAGGTCACCATGAACATTACCGTTTGACCGACCCAGCCCCAGAGAGCTGGTTATTGTTACATGATCTACAGGCGTTCACTCTCAGCTCCTTCGAACGCCAACTCTCAATGGTTTCTTTCCGGGATCCCGGGTTTTCTGGAGAGATACCACCTGGCACAGTCCACCAGCCTTTTCTCTGCTTGCGATGAACTCTGGTTGATCACCAACAAGCACTGTTCCACGTGCAATTAAGACCTTACAAAAAAAAAAAAAGAAAAAAAAGAAAAAAGAAAAAAGAAAAGAAAAAAAGGGTTCTCGTTTCCCTTCTTTCTGATTTCCTGGAGCAGGCCTCTCCTGAGATGATCGTTTCTCAGTGTGAGCAAGAAGCGAAAAACTGGGCTGCCCGATAGTAATGGTCTCTCAGAGTTGTCAATGGCTTGACCGGCAATGCCCCAATTTTCTACCTGCATTACTATCTGATGTCAATGCTTTGCGAATAGTCGTCCTGCTGTCTCCAGTCCCATAGTTTGAGGCAGCAAGCATGTCAAGTGTTGCTTGCTGTCCAGTCCTCTGTTCCCCATAGGCCTACTCGACAAGAGAATTTTTGATATGGACGAAAACCAACAGATATATGGGATAGCTAGTTGTGCATATTGCAAAATGACAATTTTGCATTCGAGGTTTTGATATTTTAGAATACACTTCAGGGTTTGTTTTTAGCCAGCGTGACACTTTCTATCTCCTTACTGTGGAGCTTAACAATGATGCTGTCATTCGACAGCAAGCACTTTCCAAATTTGAGGACGTTTGCTGATTTTCTCTTGATTTCTTTGATGTAAAGTTCTGTTCTAAGGATATGGTGCCAGCCGTGCTTCTAAGAACTGTTTTAAACTGTATCTCATTGGTAGCAAAATCTTTAGGGCGAATATATTTGTCACAGATGAGAATACATTGTCTTATTTCACTGTTCTCTCATTTTAAAACTTGTTGTGGCGGCTGAGTAAATAGATCTGCAGAGCAAATGTATCCGTATTTACGCATGCATATTCTATACTCCTATTTAGGCATATATGTAAAATTGAGGCACTCTACTCGAGAGAAGCAGAGCAGAAATGTATACTTAACTCATAAGAACAATTATAAATGAAAAATCAACTTCTGAGTAGACACAGATACATGACAAGAATTTCAGAATAATTACTCTCTTCAAACAAAGAAAGAAAGAAAGAAAGAAAGAAAGAAAAAAGAGAGGTCTCGAAAGAGAAATGCAAGTCAAACAAAAAGAGAGAGAGAGAGAGAAAGGTCTATGAAATAAAATCCCATGCGAAAGAAATCATAAACAGGCTAGCTGAATTAACCATTAATATATAGAATGGCATTCATCTTATAAGGAAACATGAGGACCACAAGCTCGATTACTTGCAGGAGAAAAGAAAAGAAACTAAATGAAGATGTAACCAAATTTTGCACACAAACTCCCGTCACAGAACCTCAAAACAGTGCCTGTGTTCAACAAAAAGGGGTCGAGAAAAGAGAGGAAGACAATTTAAGTTGGCAGAACGAATAAGCGAGTATTCGTTGGCGCCTGTTTCCAAAGAGATAGACATAAATCATCATTCGTCATTTGTCACTTGTGATCAATGTCAGCAGTTGACTTGATATATCATATTTGCCAAGTTCAGTTCATATCGTATCATAATTACGATCTGACGAGAGGGCGGCTGTGATTTTGTCCAAGGAACAACTCTCCCAGAAGGAGACTGACTGATAGGTAAAATAGCCATAATTTATATAGAAGCATTTTGCTTGGTGGGGCAAGGGCTACAGATATAATGGGGGGAAAAAATAAAAACAAGTAAAATAATAAAGAGATGGGAATCGGGGAATGGGGAAGCTTGGTTTTACAACCCGCCACAATGAGATACTGGATATACAGAGAGTCGAGCAAAGCAGATACAGCAGAAAATGAGGCAAAATAATCCCACTAGAAAATGAATCTCTAAATCTCTATCCCAAAACAGGTTCATAACGGGAGAGAAAACTATGCGTAACACCCAAAAAGCAAGAATGGAGAGAAAAGTTCAAAAAAGAAGTGCGGCAAATAAGGGAGCGAGAAAGAAGCTGCTTCTCATGGTAAATGAGAGAAGGAAATGTTAACGGTTGATTCGAAAGTGCCGGTCCAAAAACGAGAGCCAAGCAACCATCCCATTTCCAATTCATACCCAGTTCTTTTCTTCTTCGCTTGTCCCTGACTGGATTCCACACGAGTCCCTTGATAATCAGAGTTTATACCTGGTTTCCTCCAAGAGGCATAAATGCTTGTCAAATAATAACGCCATCGAATACAACACACGCTTCCTTCGGAAGGCTCAAAAAAATAAATCTTCACAAAAAGGCGAGACTGCCATATTTCGGAGACATACGACAAGGCTATGTAAAAACAGACATTTAACAATGCAAGACAAAGGACATATGGGCTAAACATATAGAACAGAAGGGTCTTTCGGAGATGAATGACAAAAGCCATGTAAGTGTAGAAATGTATCCTGTAGAAAGGGCATATTATGTATCGAAGGCGAAGAAGGTTAAGGACTCAAGTGTGCTAAGCTTTTAAAGCCACACGTCACCTTCCTCCCCTCTAACCCACTTTCTCCAGACCGCGTCATAGGCATCTTCTAAATCGCTCACCCATCGATTGGTGTCAAAAAGTTTGCTTTCCCATCTGTTTAAGAAAAGCATTTTCCTCAACTCGATCAGTCTTCCCCGGGCGCGGCCTTGGCCGCCTAGTTCATATCTCAAACCTAGCCCGAGACTTATAGCACGGCTTTCATACTCCTCCTCTGAAGAGGCGATTAATTCGCAAGCAGCCTGTCGGCCGGCTTCTGTTTGTGGGAGGGCGCTGGTAAGTATACTAGAAGCCATGCGAGAACACATTTTATATTTGTATCGAGGTAGGGTGAGGAGTGGGGTCCCGCTCCAGAGGACGTCAGCGGCGGTGGTATGGGCATTGCATTCAGGGGTATCAAGGAATAGATCACAAATGCGAGCACGGGAAATATGAGCATGTTTAGGAGCGACATCGGTGAAAACAATGCGCGAGGCAATGGCCTCTCCAGCCCACGCAATAGCCGTCTGCTTGAGGTTATGCTCACCAAGGTCTGGAAAACGGAGAAGCCACAGAATTGCGTTCGGGATGCGGGAGAGAATACGAAGCCACGTACGAAAAGTAGTTGGCTCGATCTAGAGTAGATTAAAAACGTGTAAGTAATTTTAATTATGGTTGAGTTAAAAGGGAAATGATTGAAGAGTAGAACCCATCGTATCATACCTTATAAAGCTGGTTGAAATTCCCTAGAATGATAGCGTCATCCCGAAGATCAGGAAACATCTCCTTACGCATTTTCCACCTGTTGGCTTGTTCCTCTTCCCATGTCAAACGCCTGTCTTGCGAATCTGGAGCACTCTGTCGGTGATCACAGCAGAAGAAGGTTTGGCGGGTGAACACTATTCTCTCTCCATATATCCAATCTTCGAGGTCTTCACCATGGTTCTCTTCTACCAACCGATCCTCGATTCGAATCACGCGTTTTCTTGGTGTGAGTGTTTCAAGGGGGATTGAAATTTGGTCTGCAAGAATATAATCACACCATTCAGCTCCGAGTGTGCCCGCAAATCCCATAAATGACATGTGTATAGGAGCCGGTCTAGCAGCGAAAACCTCATTCCTTGCGCCACGTGTATATCCGTTAAGGTTTATCAGAATGTGAATCTCATCTTTCACGATTTGTTCCACTAATCGATCTACCGGCCAGTTGCTGACATCGCGGAAAACAGGAGCTTCGCGTTCAATCTGTTTTCGATGAACAGAGTTGTCGCTGGCAGTTGTGGCATAGCAAAACGCTTTGACACGAGAGGGGTTATGGAGACCGAAAACAGACTGCATCAAGTGTGCTAGAGGATGGTTGTTGAAATCGGAGGAAACATATCCAACATTTAGGTGCGGGTTTGGTGGGGGAGGAGGACGGTATACTGTAGCAGGGAGCCAGGGAGATCGAAGGGTGGAGCACGATATCCGAAGGCCATTGCGCTGTGAAATATGGCGGATTTGCTTGGCTGAGAGGGGACATGTGAAGGTGTGAAATGGTAATACAGTTGGTGCATTAGGAGCGGTTAAGCTAGCTGGAAGCTGGGGTCTCGAGTATTTTGAGAGAGGATACTCTTTGCCATGAACGTATCGATCCTGATACCACTGCCAACCGATCCATTTTATCGCACGTTCGACGAGTCTCACGATTCTCGAGCCTTCCCACTTTTGGCCAGCCCAGCTTCGCAACAGAGCGTTCAAAGAAGCGTGGTAGGTAAGTAAAGCCGAATCCTTACCAACAAGAGCAAGACTGAGGCCTAGCTGGTCGCGTGGCATGGTCGCCAGCACACCAGAACCCCATGTTTCCCCATCTTTGAGCTGTTTATCCACGATTTCAACAACTCGTTTGATCCAGCCCGAATCAACGCCCATTTCTTTTGCATCTCGAAGCATTCCCTTGTCATCAACATGCCACCGATCACGAGAGCCATTATTAGCTGCAATTCCTCCCCTGCCTCCCCAATCACAAACAGAGTTCAATGCGTTTGCAAGGCCGCATACCGCCTCTGCAAAGTCGGGGTTAGCAGCCACGGCTCGTTTGTAGTAGCCAATGGCATCGTTAATCCGGCCTGAATCTTTAACAGCATTGGCTAAATTGGCTAATGCAATGTCAAATTTGCTATCACATTGCACCGCCTGCTCATACATCTTAATTGCGGCAGGGAGCTGCCCAATGTCTTTCAACAAGCTGCCAAGGTTGGTATAAAGATGAGCATGTTTCGAATCAAGATTAAGACCATAATTATAGTAAGCCAGGGCAAGCGCAATCCCACTACCGGGAACAACACCAGGGATATCGGGCAATTGATTTTCGCCAGCTGCACACGGAGCACACGGTGGCCCGTTGTGTTGGATACTGGCGAGTAAGATTCCAACGTTATTAGCCGTGGACGGGCTGGGTTGAAGAGACAGGGAAAGGTAGTAGAGAGCCAGAATGTCACGGACTCCAGTGGACGTTTTTGAGCCTCCCGGGGCGGAACTGGTTGACATACCATCTTGGTAAATTTTGGCGAGCGAGAGCAACGAGTTACTGGTAGTTGAAATAGCCGCTTTTTTGGCAATACCTTCTGGAATATGCTGGAATCCGGGGAGGCTTCCTTGAGGACGGAAAGCGAGTTTCGCTGTTTGTAGCGCCTTATCAGGGAAAAGTAGCACCGCACTCGTAGGGTCGCGCTGGTGGTGGGGCGCCGGCAGCGTGTGGCGATTCTCTTCCTCGAAAGCCGACAAAATTAGTCTGATAAGGCTTCGAATTCCACGTCGTCGTCTCCCGGCTCCGATTAGGATGGCGTCCTCAAAGGCGGCGGCTGCCCCGACGTTATCACCTAGAGCATAAAGCATATTACCTTTCGCGTGGATAAGTGCAAGCATTCTTCCATTGTCACAACCAGGTATGGCATATCCACTTGATCCATAGCCAGGGGCAGCATTCTCCTTTGAATGAGCATTAAAGTTAGGAGGGCAATCCGGGTCCGCTTCATGGTCGAAAACTGCTTTATCCACGGATTCAGTAGTTGACACGCTTGATGATCGACTCTCTGTTTCACTGTCAGTTTCACTCATACGGCCATCCATCTTGAAACATTCGCCGTTGGGTGTAAGTCGGAGAGTAGTTTCGACAAATTCAATGATATTGACGGCTTCTTTACCCCTCTGGCTGCTGCATAGGAGACCGATGAGATGCTCTACCGCCTCGAAATAGCTTGGTCGCAACTTGACAGCACGGAGCCAATGGTTTAGTGCTTCCTCACGTCGATCGAGAGCAAAAAGTGTAGCCGCAAGATTAGAAATCGCTTCAACATGCCTTTTAGAGAAATATATGTTAGAATAATGAAGACAAAATGTGTTCCGGCTACGATAAATGAGGATAGACTGGCACGTACGAAGCATCCTTATTGATAATCCGAGTATACCACCTAAGCGCTTTGTCATAATCCCCAAGACCATAGGCCAGGCATCCACCAACCAGCATTCCATCAATCCATTCCCCCCCACTCTCAAGACAAAGACTGGACAGAATTTCCAGGGCACACGCAGCATTCTCCATCACAGAGGTCTCACGGTACACAGCAGGACCTGAAGAACGACGTATCGTGCGGAAATGATCAAGGAAACGGCTCTCCGGTAATCGATGACTGGGGTGTTGACCGAAAGGAGCGCGATCATCATGGTAGTTGCGAATGAAATTGTTATCAGATACCGCAGAGTGGTTTGGAGGAAATTGCTTCCCATCGATCTGATTTCCTAGAGTCATATCCACCTGTCGCGCATGGGCTAGAGGGAAATGTTGGCTTGGAATGGGAGTCCCATGAATATTATCGAGACTAGTGTCAACATTTCCAGTATGTGAGCTGAAGTCAGAAGCAGGTTGTCGGGGGGGTTTAGGGTATATATTCGGTTTTGGACGAGCATCACTATCTTGTACCCCCAGCGCAGCATTTTTCCTTCGAGTATGAAGTAACGTAAGTAGATCGACATACACACTGTGCGCCCATGATAGAATCTTCTCTTTAAACTCTGTATTCTTGGGTCTCGAAGTAATATCTGCAGCTGAACCCTGAAACACATTCGGTTGCTGGGGCGCTTGCCAGTTGAGGTTTTCTAGTTCGGTTGGTTGATGGTGTTGGTGTTGGGGTTGGGGTTGCTGTTGTTGAGGGTGATGATGTACAGTATCATGTCGTGTATTTTGCAACGATCGTGTATGGAAAGGGACACTATTCTGGTCCCAGAGCGTATCTATCTGATTCTGATGTGAAAGACGAGGGGGGAAAGACTCCAAGGCAGATGGGTCCGAATTATACAACTGATGGAGATTTCGTTGTGGTGGCTGTGCCGGAACAGGATTCAATGAGAATCCCGGTATAAGCAGGTCAGTCGAAGGGAGAGATTGCCTATTAAAAGGCTGTTGGAGAGAAGCTAAAGCAGCAGAGTTGTCTTGGACAGGACCAAATGCGGGGGTTGACTGGTACCGTGAATCACGAGAAGCAGCAGGTCGATAGGGGATATAGGCACCATCAGGCCAGTATGGACCATAGGGACCAACGCCAGCAGACGCAGTTGGACCAAGGTTAGACTGCATTGACGCAGCTAATATAGTGGGAATCGAAGGACCATTTGGCAAATAGTGCCTTTGGGACGCAAGCAACGATGCTGTTTGGTTTAGTGATGAATCGACACCAGATGGGTAGTTCAAGGACCGAATCCAGCTGGCTCCATTGTTGTTTTGGGACATGCCACAAGGAAGGCCAGCGGATGTGATTACGTCGAACTTGTATGTCGGCGGGAAACTTTGGAATTGAGATGATGGAAGGATATCGAGACCCTTGAATTGCCATGAATCTGCTGGTAGGCCTGAGTGTTGTGATATACCCTGGCCATTCTCTAACGGGGAAACCAAAATGTGCTTCAATGCCGGGCGCTGAATTGATTGATCCCCCAAAGTACCGTCATATCCAGCGGCCAGGGTGCCGTTAGGGGTTTTCCGCCTCAGGGTATTCTCTGCAGTGCTTCCATTTCTGACCACGGCAGAGCTTGTCAGATCTTGAGCAGTTGGTCGCTGGATAGGCCGGGGGAACTGTACACGTTGTTGACGTAGCATCGACGAATGTTGCTGTTGTGCTGGGTATCCGCACTGCTCTCCGTGACGGAAAGCAGTGCGCAAGGCGTTACTGGCCGCATCGTACGGAGGATCCAACCAGTCGAAAGGCGGTTGATGGTCAAGATGGTGATGTAGAAAATGGTGAGACTGCTGTGCCACAGATGGTAACATTGTTACGGTCTTGGGAGGGGGGCACCCTCTTGGGGTACGGAGGGAGGGAAAAGTGGTGGACAAGAGCGAGAGATGAAAGGGAGCCTGCCCAGCTCGTTATCGAAAAAACCGTTCCTTTAATCGTTTCTGACACCGCATCATGCCATAGCTAATCAAAAATATACACGGTTAGAACACGCACTGATCGCCTGCCAAAAAAAAAAAAAAATTAAAAATTAAAATAAAAAAAATAAAAATAAAATAAAAAAATAAAATATAAAATAAAATAAAAATAAAATAAACATCACTTCAACCGATGAGTTCATTCCCTTACAAAGGACAATGAATAAACGGCAACTTCGAGTGTATCGGTTGGCCCTAAAAGATTGGCCAGCAGACTTATATCTCGTCCTGGTTTTAATGAGGTCGTATTGGAACAAATGTTGATTGCCTCTGGGATGCGGTGTTGCACAAACACTACAAACCATCAAGGAAATGACTTGATGGTGGTTTGCTTGATACCCAGTAAACCACTGTACGTAAGAAACGGATATGAGCGCAAGGCCGGAAAGGACTGTGTGATACTGAGTACTCTGAGTAGAGGTTCGACGGTTATATGGATATTATTTTAAATTCGTGATGTTATTCGCGGGGGAAGCATGTAAGGTTGCTCGCTTTTTACGAACTTAGTTCCGAGGTGGGACTCCGGAGTGGGTTGCGTTGGGGAGGCAGCACCGCTAATAGTTCACGGGGGAAAAGATCCCTCAGACTGTCTAGATTCCCTCTTTCTAAAAGTTAGAGATAAATACTGAACAAAGAGTTGGAGGCAAGGCAAGTCAAGTGAAGGGTAGCGTGAAGGAGAGTGAGTGGTTGGGGGCAAAAGAGCTGATGATGCCAAGATGACAACAGTCCGTTCATATATCTATTAACAAAATACTCTTCCGTGTTGGGTCACATACAACTTGGGGATGCATGTACGGTAGAGGAGTATGTTCAGTATGCATCCATATCCAATCACCCCACGTACACTTCAGAATTATAGATAGGCGTCGGAATTTGCGGAGACTTCGAGATTTCAATACTGGCAAATGGATATTGCCAATGAATCCAAAATTTAAGTGTAAAAAAGGTGGAACGTAACGGCGGGATTCTCCAGAGTCCAGAGGGAGGAGTTGGATCGAGCAGAAAAATCGAGTGGGAAATGAGGTAGAAAAAAGCAAACAAAGAGACTAGCGGGATGGACGCGGGACGGGGCCAGGAAACGACCAAACATCGAGAGGCCCAAAACAAGAAGACGTCAAGACGGGGAATGGTATGGTATGGTAGCTTCTTGGGCGAGGGAGACCGTGGTTGGTGATGGGTGGTGGACCATTTACCCAGAAGTCGCGGGATGATGTCGAAAGAAGGACGGGAAGGAAAAGGGAAAAAATCAGAGGAGGAAGAAGAAGGTGAGGATTATTGGACCGAACGACTGACGGCTGATTAACAACGTGGTTGGAGAGGAGGGTCTTTCTCTCTTGGTGGTTGGAGATGGGTGGGCGGTGTTGCCTCTGAGAGTTTGAGAGGATGTGGTGAGGAGTTATGTTCTAGCCTCAAGCTTGGTTAGGTAGCCCTTTTTTTTTTTTTTTTTTTTTTTTTTGTTTTTGTTTTGGGGGAGGGGCGGGGGTGGGCAAGCCAAAGCAAGCAAAGGGAGGTGAGCTCTGGCTGGCTATTGGGCTGCGGGGATTGGGCGGCAGCCAGGGGCGTCAGCCTGTAGACATGGATGGGCCTGGGGGTGGGTCAGGGAGCTGGTCCGGGGCATTGGGGGATGGGGCGCCAGGTGGGAAGGAGGGGGGGGGAGTGGGAGGAGGGGCGGTTGGATGGGTGAGGACGTGGAGAAGGGGTACGGAGTAGTGGACGGAGTAGTGGGTGGTTAGTTTAACGGGCTTGGAACCTAGGCTGGAAGGGGCTCCTTACGCGGCCGCTTATGGGGCTTCTGCGGGCTGTGGAACTCTGGAGTGGGAACTGATGAGCTGATCGAAACTTAACACTCACTGGTTCCTCCCCAATAATAACCCTCGCTCAAGCGTTCGTAGATGGATGGGGCTTGATACGCAAGCAATCTCGTGCATTTAATATATTGTGAAATATCTTCAACCATGTCGTTGTCCTCTCATCACTCCTGAGCTGGCTATGTCTTCTGCCCAACGCATGCACGCACGTAGATTCCAGCAGTAGTGCTGAACCAACGCGGAAACTCACAACCAATAGCTACAGATTCACATCGAGAGTCACTTCAACACTGGATGCATTGCACCTGCACAGGGCAAATCCCTACATCCTTTCAGTCCTTCGAGTCCTGTGTCTATGTGTCCGCGACCGACGCTCACTAGTCAACAGCTGGCCAGAAAGAAAGCAAAAGGAAAAAAGAAAGGAGCAAAGTCATCAGGAAAACAGTTGCGAAAGTTTCTCGTGGGAATTGGTGTCGACAGGCTAACTGCCAAGCTCACGATTCTGGCTGAAACTGGGATAATCCTCCGCTGCATTGGAAGCTGTTGATGTTTCCACGGGATGCATCGGAAGATCCTATGGATGATACCATGCTGATCCCCAACAGCACACAGGCTACGGGTCACTAATACTTTTTAATTCTTACAGTGGGTGGTAGTTATCAATCAGTGGAGAGCCAAGCTCAAAAAGGGTGTGATGTTCACGATCATCCATCCCCTGATCTTGAGGCCAGTGGTTCGCCATTTCCAAGGATAAGATGTGCCAGTCACCAAAATATGACCTCTGTATTTCGATGATTCCTTGCTTTGGGCATTCTATCCAGAGTATGTTTATCTAAAGAACAGAGCACCCCGCCATGATTTATTCACTATTATCAAAATAAAATATTTCGCTGCAAGATATGTCTTGGAATTCACGCGACCAAACCACCCCGAGAACATGAAGCCCCACCTAGCTCCGTATGGAATTTTTATCGTATTACCCAGGCCTCAAGATCCAGATTATTCCAGAGGATGACATGATCCATTATTTTATCAGCCAACCTTGGAAAGCTTCTCCACTCCTAAATTTGACAAAAAGACCTGAGCGGAGAACAGTGCCCGCGATACAGACTCTCTCGCCCAAAGCCACTCTTCTTTAAAGGTCTGCTTGACCCAAAATTTCCCTCCCAATCAAATTCCAATGAACCCTGAATTATTACATGGAGCTTTGCTGCCGTTTTTCAATCTATCCTTCCAGTTACTTTCCCCTCAACCCCCCCAAAAAACAAGGTCTCTGTCCCATAATTCAACAATCAACTGTTTCGATCTCGTTGTCAAAAAAATGGCCGGTCCACCCTTGCCTCGGGAGCAACCTCCACTGCATAATGGCAACATGAATGAAGAAAACTTTGAAAAAGTCAAGATTAAGCCACAAAAGCAAAAGGAAATTAAAGTTGACGCCAGGCATGTGGCTGAAAGCCAACACGCCGGTAAACCGCCAACCTTGAAAGGGTGTTGAGGATCGGTTTCATCACTTTGGTTCCTTTTTTTCGTTGTTCTCCATTGTTCGTGATGTTTGTTTAGGCGTGCTTGCAGCCTTTGATATATAGTTATTTATGTCGTGCTAATTCTGCACCTTTTTCCTGTGACTATCTCTCCTAAAAGAGGAAAGGGGGAAAAAAAAAGGAAAATGGTGACCTGTGGGCTGCATGAAAGATTAATGGACAACACAAAACGATGTCATCACGCTTCCCGCTGTCAACCCTGGGCTGTTTTTGCTTTTTGTAAATAAATACATGGATTTATGATTTGCCGCCTTGGAAGCACAAGGCCCATTAACTATATACTTGCTTCAAGGAGATTGACACGCAGATCAGGTAGTTATGGGAAGAACAGAATTACAAGAACCAGATTCATGGACAAACTTCTTTATCAAACACCTCATTATACTTGCGATTCTGATATATTCCTTCCAATATACGTTTATTCGCGTCGCTACAGAACAGACGGATCCTCTGGGCTCATTGTTGATTATTTTCATGTGAACAAATATTTACAATGCCTTTGCGCGACTCCGAATCAACATTCGTCCCGGTCCCACCGTTCAATCTAAAAAGGTTGATGCGGTTGGCCGCACAAGCTACCACGCAAACGGCTTGACCAGGCCGTGCATGATCGTATTATCCTATCAATATCGATACCGGACATCACCATCCCTTTTTTTAACCAGCCAACAAACAGTCCATTCGATGGCCCTTTTCTTCCCTTTCTTGAACCAGCCTCAAAACAACCCTCGAAACCAACCCCAATAGATTATTTATTACTACAGAATGTCCCGGATGATAGTACATGTTGAAATTTATCGAAATGAGCAAAGGACCCGTGGACAACCTCGCCCCTAGAACGTGACAATGATGCCCGGCCAGAGATGCGATCGAGCTGAGGTCCAAGATATAGAAATTTCAGACTAAACCGAAGAGGAAAAGTGATCTATCTGCATTTCTAGACATCACTCTTATCTTATGTCACTCGCCCTCTGTTCAAGTACCTAGGTACATCATCTGCCCTTGTCCGGGAATTCAACAAAATGACTGGTAGAAGGTTAGGCAGTTGAACAAATATAGCCCGTGTAATTCTATCATTTGAAAAGCACTACTGCTATTCCTTGTGGTAGAGGCAGTCTTGCTTACACCTGTGTTGTTACACATGTAGGCAAGTTGCTGAACACGTTTAGCTCCTCTTTTGACTTTGCCCACCACTCACAATGGATGGGCAGACCGTTTATATTAAAGGCTATCATGGTGGATTTCGACGATGGCAAAACGATTGATGTTTTGAGGATTCGGAATCCCAAGGACTCAAGTGTTCTAGGGACCACAGATGACATACGGTGCTCCTACAGTTCTATTATCCATATATCTCCGCGCATCATTCCAGAACTCTCCGTCCAGCCGGCTTTTACAGATTTTGGTTGAATTTATTTAAGTTGGCTGTTGCCCTGAGTCTGGTCCGGGGATGCCTAGTCCATCCCGTGTCCCAGAAGTGCTTGTGGAACTTCGTTGTTGATATATATCGATCAACCGATGCCGTGGTGAACTCACTAAGCACCTGCACAGATCTATAGGAAAAGAAGAGTTTTCTTTAGTTCTATTGCTCCGATCGCTCCGTTCTGATGCACTCTGGCATTAACTGAGCATTTGTCTCGAGACGCTGGCTATTAGCAGGTATCGGGAACGGTGTAATCCTCACCAACCCTCTCACTGTTATTGCTACGGAGTAAGCAGTGAAAGCTATGTTGGTTGATCGAACCTAGGGGTGTTGAGGATAGAAGATAGCACTACAATTGATCAGCTTGTTGCGGGTTTTGCGGGTTTTCAGATGGAGAAGAATAAGAGGAGGAGGGTTCATGTGTGATAGGATCCAGATTCCATCTTCCTGTTGGCAGAAGCAGGAAAAAAAGGAGAGCTCGTCAAAATTTTCCAGGCCAGGCCATCTGAAAAATGGAGAGAGGTTGGTTGGCGGTTGATGGGAGAAATCTGCTTGTAAAAATTGACAGAAAGGAACGGTGGTCCCCCCCCCTCGGTTGACTCTTTCCGGCAGTTGATACTTCATCTGTTGTCCCAACCATGTAACATTTACAGGATATGCTATATAAGAGATTCCCATGGATCTGGCGACGACGTGAGGGGTCACAACCTTTGATATGATAACAGTGTCGAGGATCATCTGAATTTATTTTCCCACTTCAGAGCGGGATTGAAGAAAGCATATGGAAATTTACATATGTAAGCTACACTCATACTTTAACTAGGACTGATTGGATGCAGGTTTCCATAGAGTTACGACCACCTGGGCCAGTTACCGACGTCGGTGCTCACTTTAAATCTCGAAAGCTACCAACCGACGAACGTGCAGCGTAGATTATTATCATGACAAAATAGGATCGAAGCGAAATTTCCAGGGTTCGTCCGTCTATTACTTGGGCACCAACCTAACGAACCGGCATTCCTTACTTTTTTTTATTTTATTTTATTTTTGTTCGTTTTATTTTCCGGCTTGCATCGCATCTGGCAAACTCAACGTCGTGTGTCAGCCTGGTTAGTCGCCAACATCCATTCCTCCGCAACATCGCGTGCAACAACCAGCCAGGATGAACTCCGTCGAAGCGCTTGGCCCACCCGCCCGTCCAGCCAACTAAACATCCATAAATACTGGGAGCACTTTCTTATTTTCAGGAGCTGGCCACATGGCCAGAAATTAGTTGGTTCGTTGGAATATGCAATGGGTAGTTATCAAATTCTTTCTCTGTAAGCTAGTTAGCGGTGGCAAGGGAAACTATTTTTAGGTGCTTAAAAAAGTTATCATAGTTAACTACACAGCTGATTATGCACAAAGGTTGACATAAAGTTAGAGACTTGTACATAACAGCTGCTTGCGTGCATGAAATGCACTGCGCACTTAAGGAGTGTGGAATCCACTGTCAGATTTAACCCTGAATAAAAGGGAGAAAGCGATTCCAGGTTCGATATAGGGATATGACCGAATCATTTCATCTTGTTAGCAGGGTTTGTCTGCTAAAAAGAACGACACAGATCGATGTAGGGTGTTACTCCAGTAGATAAGATGTTTATTCCCATGCTCGATGCTTACAATTTGTAATCCCACATTAGAATCCCAACTCAATATAGAACAGTGTTAAATCTAGATAGTGGATCTAAAATAATACCTTGATGAAACGGAATTATCTGGATTTTCTTTTCCCGGTATCATTTCCAGTATCATTTTACGAAGCTTCCTCGAATCGGCAATTGGGACCTTACAGAGTACCAGTGAGCGCCACGAACAACCGTGCCGAGAATGGTCCAGTCCGACCCACGAACAGTGTTTGAGAGCTACATATCCTTAAAAAATTTCGGGAGCTCGTTTGAAAAACACACTAAATGAGGTTCTATATGGATCGCACTTTTATCAATGTTGGCAGACAGCAACCGTGAGCACTTTCGGGAGGAATCAGCTGCATGAGGCAACAACCGGAATATCATATGCAATGTTTGCAACAAATACAGGTGCTTCCGTTCGAAGGACTCAATTGGGCATAGGGGAGAAATATTTCGAATCTTCGAAGGAAAGCAGTCATCATCTCGAAAGCTTCAGGACTATGGGTTAAAAAATCACAAAGACAAAGCGGAGTTAAAGAAAAAGAGGCACATTGGAAATTAGATTGGAGATGTAAAAATATATTCTTGGATTTATGTAATGGAAGGAGTTAAATGGCCCTCAAGCCGATTAACACGGTAAAGCAGGGCACCTTCGATATCCCGCAAGAAACCAGTTACGTGTAACTGCATGTTGACCGCAAAAGATGGACCACCGTATCCACAGAATCAGCTCCACCTACCGCGAACGGGAAGAAAAGCTAATTTCAAAAGATACCGAGGTGAGTAGTTGGTCAGTTTTCACAGAGAAAAACTTTATCTTCTTTGAACCAAAATAGGCCTATACCATGAAGAAAAAAAGTCCCAGAAAAACAGTATGGTAAGGGCCAGAGTGTTGGCAAAGGTGGGGGGGCATGTCACGTACGAAATTGGTATTCGTTTCCTTGGTTTTGGGTTTTTCTATTTTTTTAAGAAAGGTAAAGATATTGTTGATATGGCAAATGAATGAAGGGGTATATAACTGGTATTGACAAAAAATAGGAAAAAGGTTAAAATGGCGGCCATATCTCATAAACCCACCTAGGCGGTCGACCAGATATTATTTCGAGTCAGGTTCTGTCTGCGCATGTAGGGTAACAACACATTATAGACAGTTTCATCGAAAAAGAAGAAAATAAAAAAATCCAATCGCCTCAGCTAATACAAAAGAATATTTGCTTTTTTCATTTTTTTTAAAAAAAAAATTTGGATCCGCTAATCTACTCCGAAGGAACTATTTTCATATCCGTTAGCACAGAGAACCAAACGCAAATTTTCAAAAACCCAAAAAAGAAAACCACATACTATCAATCTCCCCAGCCTTGACCTCATCGCTGATGTCTTTGGGGCTTCGTCCGTCAACCTGGCAGCCAACGCTGAAAGCAGTTCCGAGGATCTCAAGGACAGTTCCTTTCAGCTCCTTGGCCAAACTGCGCGAGCGCATGACGCGGGCAATCTCAATTATCTCGTCGAGAGGGATGGACTTGGTGTGTTTGATGTTCTTCTCCTTCTTGCGGTCACGGGGTGGCTCCTTGAGGGCCTTGATGACCAGGGAAGAGGCAGAGGGAACAACGGAGACTTGCGCCTGTCTGTTCTGGATGGTGAGTTTCACAGTGACGCGGAGACCTTTCTGTATTGGCAAGCAAGAAGAAGATGGTTAGCTGCCTAACTTCGATGGGAATTTGGCACTGGTTGCGATTTTCGACGACGTACCCAGTCACCAGTTGCCTTTGCAATATCTTCACCAATCTTCTTGGGGGAGAGACCGAGAGGACCGATCTTGGGGGCAAGAGCGGATTGGGCACCGACCTCACCACCTGTGGTCCGCAGGTGGCTATAGATAATGTTAGAATTGGCATGCAATGGTAATTCATTGCTGGATGATTTTGCCAAACGAGGTGTGAATGGAAGGGGACTTACATGATCTTCACCTCATTGGGGTCGAACTTGGGAGCTTTTCAAAATGCATAATCAGTCGCCAGTCACCATGTCATGATGACAACCAAGGGGACGATACTTACGCATGGCGAATGGGAAAGGTAGTCAGTCTGCCTTGGTGGTTATTGGGAGGTGGATGAGGTTTGGTTAAAGGAGCAAAAGAAAGCTTCCGTGAAAGTTTTCAGGAGTTTTGTAAGCTCTGTTAGCGTGCTGGCTAAGCGATCCGTTTTTGGACAATTAGGGCACAAACCTGAAACTCTAGTCACGTGATATATATATATATATATATATATATATTATATGGCTCCTCCCAAAGCTGCCAATCCATGAGAGATTAATCCTAGACAATTTTGGAACGTTGAACTATAAGAACTGGAATAAAAAAGAAAGCCTGGCAAATAAATGAAATGAAATTAAATTAAATTAAAAAGCTCCCGCTAAAAGATACATTACGGTCAAGTTACTAAAACATGGGCCTTAACTCAATTGTTGAACTTTACCATTGGACTACTCGAACCTCAATTTCAACTCGTACCCGAAACGGCCAATCTGAGTTTTTTGGTCAGCAACTCATTCACTCTATAACCATCGTGGATACATAACGGAGGGGGGAGTTGTTACTTACTTCATAAGATGATCCATGAATGTCTGGAGTGAAACATCATCCGTAAAAATAGTTTGTGCAGACTGCACTCCTCCCCCGTAGCCACCAGTGGAGTGAGTCGTGGATGGGTTAAGCTTGGAAAGTAAGAAACGAGCCTGGGAGCCACCTGCATCGCAAATGATGAAGCGAGGGAGCGGGAATCGATCTTGGATAAGTTCCTGTGAAAAAGAAGAATGGAGATGTTAGATAAACATGAATCAAAAAAAAAAAAAAAAAAAAAAAAAAAAAAAAAAAACTTATGTGTAGAGTAAATAGTAACAAAACATACCCTAGCATCTTCCTTGGGTTGGTCAAGAATAGCCTTGAAATTCTCATAACCTTCTTGCTCATGATAGCCCGCCTTCCGCCACGCCGCCATGGTTTCACCGTGGAAAATTAGGATATGGAAGAAAGTATCCAGGAGCAGTATATGTGCGGGCTGGATGGAAGCAGAGTCTAGCAGGACTGGTTGGCTGCCCTCCTGCTCTAGGGAGTAGGAATCCAAAGTGGGTTGGATCATAATGAGTGAGTTTCCAACATCTTCGTGGTTGAGGACATGTCTATAAAACGCGGTCTCATCGGGGGAATTGTTGAAAACCTGCAAAAATTGGCTTCGTCGCAGGTGGAACATGAACTGTGGATAGAGCGTGAAGTTCTTCTCCAGCCGGAATGAGGTGGGGTCGTCTTTTCTGTAGTCCGCGAAGCGAGAACAGAGCCTGATGAGCATTCTGTCAACCCATCTCAGGACATCGGGTCCGTCATCCACTTCGGATTTGAAGACTGCGATTCGAGACATGAGCACCGCAGCTGCTTCTTGGTCGAAAGATTGAGCGAGTGCTGAGTCGCCGGCTGGACTGCTGAAAGTTCGAGCAACGGTGGAGACTCGGAGATGGTATTGTCCAGACGAATGCTGATAATACGTCAAGAACTGGATCATGGCTCTATTAGGTCCCTGTTGCATCGGGGCTGGGCCTCCCTGGTTGGCGATTTCGAAATAGATACCGTAACTGGACATGGGGTCAATCCCACACATCTTCCACGAACAGGTATTACCAATACCACACTCAGTTTCTCCAACAGAATTCGATTTCTTGTTCAACGAGACGGCATGACCGATAAGGCCTGTCACCTTCAATTCCTTGGTTGTAAGCACCTCCAGCGAAGCATTGAAACCCATCAGAAGATTGTCATTCTGATCCTTATCGAATATTCGCACAAACGATTGTTTAAATTGGGAAGATGTAAAGCTATCCGTCAAGATCATATGGCCACCTGTAGAGTTCGCCAAACCTTTCATTTCAAGTAGACCAACCTGATCTAGGCAGCCAGCGAAGATATCAACAATGTGGCCATTGTGAGCAACACGCTTTGCAAGACTTTCATAGAACTAGAACGGGGGCGCGTCAGTTGCAAATCAAAAAAAGAGAACATGAAAACGAAAAGTAATGAAGTTCTGACCTTCAAAGCCTTTTTGTAATACTTAATATTATCCCGATCAATATCATGATGAGATCGCATGGGCTCCTTAAGCTGCGGCCCAACCACATGACCAGGACCCTCAGTAGCAGGACCGCTGGTGAAAAGCATAATACGACCTCCAGCACCCTGGAATGACGTCTCCATAAGCCCCACAGCGACACTGAGAGCAACACCAGTGCACCGCAACGGTCGCTTGTCATTAGCCACAGGCCACGGGTCCCGCTGTAATTGCTCGAGAACGTTCGTGATCTGGAAATCGGCTTGTTGCACTGGGAGCAGGAATCTTGCAGCTGGAGACAAGGGCAGGTTGGGCCGGCCAGGTTGCTGGGGCATTTGTGGACGAAGTCCTGGGGCAAGGAGGCCGAGCATCTCTTGGACCTGTTTCGCGGCGTAATCTTTGCTTCCTCTGAAGACATATGACTTGGCGCATTCGGTGTATCCTATTTCGTGGACTTGGGCCTAATGATTTTTTCCCAGTGGTTAGCTCATGTAGCTCTTTTGCAACTGCTAACACTTTGTTTCATTACGAGAGAGTCATGTGTGTCCTAACCATAGTGCCATAGGTAATCAAGCCAACCAATGCATTTGGGGGCAACAGGGAAAGGCTCATAATGAGAGAGTCTTTCACAGCCTTCAAGCTATCTTCCTCCTGGCACGTATCGATCACAAAGAGGAAAATAGGAGGTGCTGGAGCTGGCCTCGCAAGCTGGTATTCGATAGTGGTGCTCTGTGGATGAAGTTCGGGCGGGATTGCATTTTCGGTTATATCTTTGTAGTGAGGGGGGAGGGGGTTCCGTTGCAGACAGAAGGGACATATCCAGATTCGAGCACGAATATCAACGTTGCTATAACATCGACGTCAGTCATTGAGCAACCTGTCGCGAAGTTGACCGTCTGGGGGTGGGGTGGGGTCTATATGGAAATATATCAATTTCCACGTACGCAAATGGATTGAGAACAGCTCTGCAAGGCTGCTTGCAAGTGACGGGTTCGTATTGTAGCAAAGGAGATTCGGGCTTCTCTTTCAATGGTGTGTAGATGGCTCCAATTGGTACCACGAGCCGGGAAGCCTCCTATACATATATCGTCTTAGCGGGCTGCAAATTCATCACCCGGTGGAAGGGTGAGGGTGCGAAGGGCAACAAACCATGCGCGTGCTAGGGAAGGTATTCCAACTGAGCCTGATACCATCGCGGTCCTCAACTTCACTCCACTGGTCCTTCAATGCCTCGTAGTCCATGGTTGTGCTGGGGTGTCTTTAGATGCCCTCACTGATACAGACCATGAATGAACAGGTACAAATGGAATCGTTGGGCGGTGGCCGCTGGGGGTATATACTAGGTATTTCAGACGAATCCGCCCGGGGACACAACAAGCGGCGCCAGAAATGACTGTTGAAAGCCACCGGTCAGTGGATTCCAAACGAGGGTTAAAGGTTGATAACTTGCTTTGTTGTTCCAGCAACGTCTCTCGTAGTGAATGTTCCTGGTTTGTTGTTGCCATGGATGAAGCCAGGTTGCAGGAAAGCCGGGTTGTTGCAGTCCGCCGTAGTAATAGCTGACTATTCCCTGTTGGGTACAACTGTAAAAACCACTATCTGCTTAAACGCCAAAATTTTCTCCTCTCTTTTCTCTCCTTCAAAAATTATGACCTCGCCGACTTCAAATAAATACACATTACTTACCCTCAGCTTCTGTCATCCTCAATGATGTTGCTGTTTTCGCGTCGCGCGTAAAGAGATTGAAATTATTTATTTAATTTTTTTACCCATGGCTGGGCACCCGGCTTTGAGAGCTCATTTTGATGCTTTAGGATGAATCGGGAATCAGCAGCGGTAACATGTTCTGTGCTTTGCATTGATTGATTTATGTTGTTTACCTTCATTGCAATCTGATGTCTGGATAACTTATGGTGGGATCCTGGATGCATCTGATTGTTGCAATAGGGAGTGCAGTTCCATTTCAAGGCTATGCCAGGAAAGAAACACATTTTCCATAAAGAAATACATTTTCCATTTGAAAACCCGTTAAACCAAAAACAACCACTGAAATAACCCGCTATCACACCCTATGAATCCAAAGACGCCAGCCATCATAACAACAGAAGAAGAATAAAAATAACCATACACAGACAGGGGCATTACAATCTGTATACGCATAATCATCCTTACGTCGTCATCTCCACATCCTCCTTCGCAACCTGCCCCAAATTCTTCAACAAATAGCTCCGCTTAAAATACGTATTCGGATGCACAATCGTATCCAATTCAGTCTGACTCCACGTCCCCTCATCCCGAACCTTCTTAATCTCCGCCTTATGCACCCACTCAAACACCCGGCTGCACGCAAGGTGATACCGCGTCTTGCCCACATCCTCCTTCACTCCACGCAGCACATCCTTATCATTAACTCCAGTCGCCTGCAGCAAGGTGATGAGATTATCTACCGAAAAATGCCGGTAGGGGCATCCGTGCGTCTGCCCGGCGCCGGGTGAATTGTCTGTTAAAATCTTCTGGCAGGAGTAAGGTGGGTAGCCACGACCGCGACGGTTAACGTCGCCACCTACGTCGCCGTAGGCGTGGCGGACGTTGTATTTGTATTTGGAGTTGAATTCGTCGTCCTTGAATGTTTTGAAGGATTGGCGCCAGAATATAAGGGCGTCTTCGAGGGAGAGGCCGATGCCTTTTAGGAAGAGGGTGTATTGTAGGCGGCCGAAGTGTTTTAGGTGGGAGTTTTTGCGTAGCTGCATGTGTAGATTGCGCATGCAAAGTGGGAAGTGCTGGGAGAGAGCGTCTATGGATGATGCTGTGATGGGTGCCCCGGGCACTGAACCTTCCCCTTCGCTATAGCTGGAATCGGAGGTGCCGAAATTCTTCGAGAGATGGTCGAGAATCGGGGTTAGACGGTCGTCTTCATCTAGTCGGGGCAATGCTCGGCTTGTAAACTGAAACCAGACAGTTAGAATATGGGTATAGTGACAGCTTAGTTCCTAAGCGTTAACCAAAAAAAGGAGGAGAATTTATATCAGTATATCCACACCTCAAGTGCTTTCTCCAAACGAGCCGTGAATTCTGCAAGAATCATGCTAAGCTGTTCTCGCACGGGTACATAAGCCTTTCCCTTTTTCACAAACACGCCCCTACGCTCAACCAGCTCCGGCACCTTATCCCAGTCCACTTTAAACCAGCTCTCCTCATCCAGACGGCGGGCACCAAAGGTAGATGCAAGCAGGCTTTCGCCAAGTTCATGCTTCTCTTCATCTGAGACCATGACCCAGTTGAAATTGAGGCTCTGGACAAAGGCTTGGTTTTCCTTCGTGTCATCTTGTTGGAAGCGAAATTTAAAGAGCATGGTCTCGAGACGGGCAAAGCGGCGCCTTAGATCCTCTGTTGAAGAGAAGGCCAGACGGAGGATGAAGTGGGAGTAATGGTCTTTTCGGCGTTCATTTCGTAGGCGTTCGTCTACACCGGTGCTGGAGGATCTGTTTGAGGAGAGCGGGAGGAACTTTGCGAGGAGGGGTGTGATGTGGGCAGCTGTTTCAGCGGGGGACTTGTTTCGATATGAGCATGCTTCAAGCTCCGCAAGAACTAGATTTTTACATGAGTTAGTAACTTCAACAAGAATCAGAATAAGAGGTTACCAATTATTATTATTATTATTTTTAGAAAAAAGAAAAGGAAAAGAAATATATATATATATATATATAGATAGATAAACGCACTCCTCAGTCTGTCAATGGCCCACTGTTCGAATTCCTCCAGGGTGATCTCTTGGGTTGGGGGGATTTCATAGAAGTTGAGCCGGTGTGAATAATCATGCTGTTTGTAAGTAGGGGATGCGAATTGTTTCTTTTTGTAGTCGAGTCCAGCCCGACGCTTCGGGTCGATGCGAGATCTATCGTACTGAATCATTTGTGGATGCAATATATACGGGACACTAGAAGTCGTTAATCCAAAGTGGTGAGTGGTGAGTGGTGAGGTCGTAAAAGGTACGTGAGGTTTTTAACGCGTCGGGTTTTTTTTCGACATTGGGACGCGAATGACTGGGATCTGATTAACTAAGCAAAATTAAACCCGGGAATCGACCTATAGGTACGGGACTTCGGATTTGTTTCGGCTGCGAACACGCCAAGGAAAAATCCCCCCAAACACAGGCAAAACACAAGGAACCAAAATTTTCCTTAGTTGCAGAAAAGGAGCCAACATCACAGACTCTATTCTGGACCCCTTTCTTCCCGTTTCTCCGGATTATCATCACCCTTCTGTTGTGTAGTCCATGTATGCAGCAGGGGCTCTCAGGAAGGTGAAATCCCTAAATCCCCCTAGCTCTTCAGTCCCACGTCTGGGGGTTGGGGGGGGGAGGGGTCATTTAGGGTCTACCAAGGCTAGGTACGGCCTTCGCACAATGGATATCCTTGGTGGTACACCGGTGTAGCTGGCTTCATCCATACATCATCATCATTATCCGCAATTTCTCTCAGCGGTTGTGTCATTTATCCCCGGCTCTTGAATCTGGGGGAGAGTGGCGAACAAACGGTTGACGTTGAGCAATGGCGGCTGCTTGGTTGGCCACGTCTGCTGACTAAGCTCTCCCTCACCGAAAACCACAACCAACTAACCGTAGTTTGTCTAGTTTGTCTATTAACTGAGTTCACTACCTAAGAATTAGTTCCGCTAATATAAAATCCGGAGGGCGAGCGAGAACAAGTCGCCAGTCCACCCACCCACTCACTCCCTCCTCGACCTCTTCTACTGTACACCCCACTTCCTTTTAATTTATGCCACCCCTCTCTCTCCCTTTTTCTTTGCTTCCGATCTTGACCTGCTCTTCACCAATGTATATTTCTGCTTTTAAATTACCTATCTTTGTGTATTATTATCTGGCAGGATGATTTAGACATTCCCCTATTCGCTTGTTCCTCAATTGCCCCCTTTGTATATTCTTACTTCCAAATATTCCTATCCTGCGCCTTCAGATAAGCCTGCCTAAATCTTAAGAAGGGACCACCAACCCGGCCATCATCCTATTGCCAGACCCCATTCTCGTGAAGGTATAATGACCCGGGCAACGAAGCAGTTGAAAAAGGCGGCGCGAATCATCCTCATTGGAGCCCCTGGCGTGGGGAAGGGTACCCAAACTGAACGCTTGATCAAGAGGTACCCCCAGCTCGCATCCATCAGTTCCGGGGACCTCCTGCGACAAAATGTCCGTAGCAAGACTCCTCTAGGTATATATATATATATATATGTTCATACATACAACTCTCTCAGCTTCCTCTTCAAAATTACATCTCCAACATTTTAACTAACAATGATTAAAAACACTTAGGTCTCAAGGCGGAGTCTACCATTCTAGCGGGAGACCTCGTGCCGGATAACATCATCCTGGAGCTGATTTCCTCCGAACTCTCGTCCAAGGGTTGGCTCTCCGCCCTTCCTACCACTTCCACTACTTCCACCTCTGCTACTCCCCTTGCTGCTGCTGCTGCTGCTGCTACTACTACTCCTACCACCCCCGCCACTCCCATCCTAAACCCCAGCGCCTCCTTCATCCTCGACGGCTTCCCCCGCACAGCAACCCAAGCTACAAGCCTCGACCGCCTAATCCCCATAAACCTAGTCGTCCACCTCCTCACCCCGCCCGCCGTCATCATTTCCCGCATAGCATCGCGCTGGGTCCACGCTCCATCCGGCAGAGTCTACAATACCAACTTCAACGCACCTAAAGTCGCGGGCAAGGATGACATTACCGGTGACCCCCTGGTGCAGAGGGAGGATGACTCCGTGGAGACGTGGAGGCAGCGGCTGCGGAAGTTTGAAGAGACGAGTAAGTCGCTTTTGGAGCATTATGAGAAGAGGGGGTGTTTGTGGAGGGTCGAGGGGGATTCGAGTGATGAGATTAGTCCGAAGCTTTTTGAGGAGATTGAGAGGAGGTTTGCGTAGGAATTTTATTGGTGGATGTGGTATATACATACCCTAGCTGCGTTTGGAGTTTCATATCATTGTCTTATTAGACTCTTATTTTTCCTTCCTTGGCTTGGTCGCCTTTTGGCAACTCCCGCTCGCTCTGGAGAGTGTCCAAGCCGTGTAGGTTTCCTTTCCATATTGACCCCTTTCTCTGGGAAAAGCGGATGCATTCGTCCACTCTATCTTATATATACTATCTAGGTGCATTCCAGATATCTCTGTAGATACTATATCTTCCAGTCAACAGCCTCACAGCTGTGCGGATATCATCTTCGTAACAATATATTTAAAATAAAATCAGAAATAAAAAAGCTCCATAACATTTACTCATTGATACGGAATACAAGCATATAATCTAATATTTATTAATCTTGTTTGTCTTTATCATCATCTTTCCCTCTCCACCTCAAGAATATTCTCATAAATCATCATACAAAAAGATTCCAAACAGAAAATCGCCGGTATCAAACAAAAACACAGAGGCTCATCAAAGATATAAATAAAGAAAACAAGAGTTAAAAACTCCACCCATGCAAGCACGAAGCATATGCAGCATACATATATGCATATCATAGTCACAGCGTAAACAGACATCAAGAGAAAACAGTAATGAAAAAGCATATATGCATCGCAAACGCTCCCAAAACGAACCCACAAGATCAAGCAAGTAAAGAGAGGAATCCCCACCGAACTAATTCTTCTCCCCATTCACCCCCAACTCTCCCATTCCCCCAACACCAGCAGCAGCAGCAGCAGCAGCAGCAGCAGCAGCAGCAGCAGCAGCAGCCTTCTCCCCCTCCACCCCTGCCATCCTATTCTTATACTCCCTCGGACTCTCCCACCCAACCCCCTTCCACCCTTTCCACAACCCCCTCCCCCTCCTCTTCGCCACCTCCTCAGCTCTCCGGTACTTACTCTCCTTCCCCTCCCCGCCAAACTCCACCCCACTCTTCGCCTCATAGACCGTCGCCATCCCCGCTCGCAGCATTTGTAACCCGACATCCCGCCGCAGGAATATCCACGGGAATCGCCGCACGTAGACTGTCGCAACGACTCGGCCGTATTGGTCCTGGCGGTAGGGAAAGACGCGCACGCGTTTGTTGAGGAGGTAGTTCGTGAGCCAGGTGTGGGCGGCGTGGGAGTAGGGCTGGGCTGGGCGACCGAAGTGGGGGAGTTCAGGGGCGTCGATACCTGCAAGGCGGATGTGGATCTGCGGGTGTATGGGGGGTGTATGTGTCAGAGGGAGGTTGTATTTTGTGTGTTTTGGGGACAACAATTGAGATGAAAATAGGGAGTATGGGGAGTATGGGGAGGAAGGGGGAGGAAGGGGAGGAAGGGGGTTAACAACTTAGGGTCGAGGCCAACCAAACTGAAAAATTATCAATCCTCAAGAAGTGCATAAAAGAAAACATACAGTCCGATCCTTCAACTCCTTCTTCACCCTTGGCACCCTCCGAAACGGCAACCATTCCCACCCCGCCAACCGGCCGCCGGGCGTATGATACATGCGAAAATTATCTCCATCGCCCACGCTCGTAACGCGTCCAAACAAACTGCGTTTATGAAAATAGGTTGGCGAAATGTTCGTTGCGAGAGGGATGCGGCGTAGGTATTGGCGGTGGATTCTCACGCAGAACAAGATGCCGCCGGTTAGAAGGAGGGTGGGGATTAGGTTTCGCGGGTCTTTGAATTCGCCTGCCCAGTCGTGGGCGGTGAGGGAGGTGTTCCAGTCTCGTCTGGGGTTGGAAAAGGAAGCGGTAGCTTGGGTAGAGCAGCTGGCGCAGGGGGGATGCGATGGGGATGGAGATTCCGGGGTTAGTGGTGGGCGTTTGTTGATGTTGTTGTCGTAGTCGTCGTCATCGTCGTCATTGTTGTTGCTGTTGTTGTTGTCTTTGTTATTGGGCGCCTGTTGCGATCCGGACGACCAGAAGAGCCATCGCATCGCGATATATTTATTCCCTTGTTCTTACTCTATATATGGGGATGTTTACTCGATATGTGAGGATATAAATTGCGACGAAAAGAGGTTTCTGACTGGGGTACCCGTGCGTGGTGTTATTTAGTTGAATAGAGCTGTTTTGGCGGGCGCTTTTTTAAGATGACAGTGACACCTTGGGGGGCAGCTTCGAAATTTTACTGGAGCTCGGCAAACAACAGACATTTACCAGAGATACAGGAGGATATAGAGAGAAACAAAACAAGTCCACCAGCTTGATATGTATTGAAGATACGCAGAAAGCTATTTCTTCACCATTACTATTACCCTACTAACTAGTTAACTAACCTAGTTAACTAACGTAATCCACAGGTGAATCAGCCTTCAAATCTCAAGTACCCTCTTTAACTATTTAATTAAGCCATTTCAAACCACAAGAATGCCACCAATTCACAATAAAAATCCAAAACCCTTTAAAGAAATAGAGGACAGATTTGAGCTTGCAATTATGGCTCTTAAAAAATCAAGAAATAACTTCAATTCGTGAGGCTGCTCACTTATATGAGATATCTCATTCTGCTTTTCAAGACCGACTTAATGGCAAGTCTTCAAGAGCAAATTTACGCGCAAATTCCACTTAATTAACCCAGGCTGAAGAGGATAGGCTTGTTGAATGAATGCTGAGCCTAGCTAAACAAGCAATACCTCTCTGTGACCAGCATTTGTGGAGAATATGCATATTAATTTTTAAAAGTTAACATCTACAAGAAGACCGATTTGACTAACTTTTAAATTGAAAACTTGGTATTAGTTCTAATAATTGAATCATAAGTGAGATTAAATTAAATAACTTATTAAAGAATTTCTTTCTGCTGTGAATTCATATAAAATTATTATTTATCTTTTTTATTATAGATGATCATGATAATTATTTTACTTTAAAATTTAATTATATTTGTAAGAAGAGAATAATTATTTTTATATATTATCACATTTATTACTTTTATTGCAGTTTTTAGATGTAAGTGTTTTTATAATTTAAATAAATATATAAAGATTTAATGAAAAAGTATATGTAGTTTGAATTTAATATTATCAAAAAGACTGATTTTCTATATATGTACTCTACCTTATACAGAGACCTTAAAGACTTATATTATTCAAGACAAGTTCAAAATCACTGATATAGTCTTATTTGAATCTGATCAAATATTCAATAACTGAATATTCAACTTAGAACTTCTATTTTCTTAGTTAGGTAATTTAGCAATTTTTATCATTTGCATAAGCAGATGAATAAAATTAAGGATCTTAGAAGGCAGAGGCTTAAGAACTTTTCTCAAAGTCTTATACAAGATTTGTTCAAATTATCAAGGTCTATAAACATGAAATGATTAATGCTACTACTATTATGAAAAAGTAACATCAGAATATATTTGTAATGGATGTGCTACTGAGTACGCCCCTAGCACTTCCTTATAACAAAAAGACGAATTCGTTAAAAGGAGAAAAGAAAAAAAAAAAAAAAAAAAAAAAAGAGAGAGAGAGAATGAAACCTACGAAGGTGGGGGCAGAGTTATATACGGGTCAGGCTAATCATCAAATTCAATGTGAAGGAGGAATAACTAGAGAAGAAGCTGTTGAGACTATTATTCCATCTGTTGAGTCTATTGAGCTGACAGTTATTTAAATAATCCTCTGCCCCTAGGGCCTCAGAGTCTATGCCACATTCATGAGCGCCACCGAGGTGCAGCAATTAATTCTCTCAGGCATAAAAGAACAAGATGTCCCAATCCTAGTGTCATTTAATTTAGTTTAAATAGGTGGTTGTTGAATATAGATAATTGCTCATTTAGTTTTTGCTGGCTGACTCGCTTGTTTGGATTAAACGGTTAACTAACAAGTTTAACTACAGATCTAACTATATCTTGTGTCTTCAATTATTTATCGTCATCTTCTTTCCACCCAATGAGTTGCTGGATAAATAAACAGCGAAATGTCGCTCCTGAAAACCATTTCTGATTTCATTGAAAAATAGTTCCAACCAGCTTCTAAGAAGCTCTGAATATAAAACTACATCATTCATATGGAAACAAGTATGCAAGCTTTCCTCGGTGTATATATGTACCTATATATCTTCTAAGTAACACCAAATGCCAGCCGCTCAAAATGCAAGAAGCAAGGTTGTATAAATAGGCGATGGCAGAAGCAAAAGTATGAGTACAAAAGGAGAAAACATAGAATTATGTAAACTGTACATTCATTTTAAGAAATTGCTGTAAATTTCATGACCGACCATTCATTTCAAAGTTACGGGAAGGGAAGCCTTCGCCTTCTCCGCCGCTTTCTCCGCTGCCTTGTTAGCAGCTTTTTGGAGTCTGGCCTTCTTGATCTTTTGGACATATGCAAAGAAGAAGATGAAAAGCAGTTCAACCCTATGTGATGTCAAAACATTAGATTGTTAATTTATCCGAGCGGAAAAAAGAATTACTTGGGTTGGAGTATAGAGAAGTAGTTCATACCGTTCTTTCGTCATCATCAAAAATCCCTGAACAAGGAGCCCCTTCAGTATCTGAGGGCCGATTCCTTTGAACAATGCCAGTGGCCCTTCATGCTCGATGATATACTTCATTACTTCACCGAAGCTTTTGAAGGGCTTGCCCTGGCGGACTGGAGGTGGTCGGGATTGGAGTCCGACCTTGGCCACGATCAACGGCTGCGTGACAACGGTCGCGAGAGCCTTGGAAGCAGCGCCCAACACTGTCATTCGCACAAAAATTAGCACTTTATTTGTGATATCGGCGGCAAAAAATACTGCTATTTGAGGGGGCATAGGGACATATTTCGACTAACCGAAAGCTTCCCATGGCTGCAGATTTTCTTTCCCAGAGAACAGGACGTCCTTCAATCTCTCATAGACTCCGTATGTGATGGCCGGATTGACCACAAGCACCAGACTGGCCTTGAGTCCTCTCCACAGCCCACTCCAGCCATCTTCACTGTTAATGACTTCTTTTCCGGTGTCGATCAGGCCTTTCTTCTCCCCCTTGGCCTGCGTCTGTTGCCTGGTGGTAATAACCGCGACGGGGATTGTGAAGAGCTGCGCGATGGCACCCGCAACGGCTCCGAGGGTAAGTTCCATGGCTGTGCCTGGATGTTGCTTCCCGCGGGATGAAGAGGTGTATAGCGTCCGCACAATCGTATACCAGTAGAAGTACGCGAAGTTGGTTGAGGCTACGCCGAGAAGGGAGCCACTGATGCCGGTATAGAGGCCCTGGATACCCTCGTCCGCGATAATTTTGTGAATTGCATCCAGAGTAGAATCATAGTGGACTGGTTCGCCGGGAACGTGGCCATTTTCGGTTTTTGAAGATTTAACCTGGACTTGTAGCCGAGTTTTCGCGCTGTTTTCACATCGCATATTAGCTCCTGCGTTGTTCCTTTTCTTTTCTGGCCCGCCCCCCCCTCTCTCCTCCGCGGGGGTACTCTTTTTCTATGGATTTGTTCAATGATTGGAGGGTCAGGGCTCAAGAGAGGCTCACATGTCCAATGGATATAACAAAGCATTCGCCAATACAGCACCTGTAGCCCCTGATATTGCGCTTTGCATTGGCGACAGGCGCATATGCTTCGACTGACCGGCCATTAGGCCAAAGGGAAAAGGGTTGACTTTCGCTAGTCGATGAGTTCTAGTAGCCTTTCTTCCCTTTTTTTTTTTTTGGGGGGGGGGGGGGGAGGGAGTCTGGAATTATTTCTGCAAAGTCAGGCGCGGAGGGGAAGCGCGGGGAGAGAGTGAGGGCGGACAAACGGGCAACCGGGGCCAAAACCGAGTCAACGAAAAGGAAAAGATATCCGCCTTAACGCCGTCTGTTCTCGAAAACGGATTAAAAAAGCAAAGCCAAAGGGAGGGCGAAAAGGAGAGGAGAATAATACAAGAAGGATTGCCCAAGGGAGAAGAAGAAGCTACGAAGTTTCCGTTTTGTTGTTATTTATTTCGCCGTCTGCTGCGGCGGCGACGGGTTTTGGCTGGTTGACTGGCTCGGGCTCCCGGGCGGAGGCGGATACAGCGCTTGAGCCGAGGCATCCAAGTCAGGGGGGGCCGATGCTTGTTTGAGGGAGAGATCCGAACAAAAACTTAGATGTTGATGCAAATTTTCCACTTGAACTCGCTCAGATAGTTAAATAAGAGCCAGAAAAACTAACTACATAACCGGCGACGCGACCTAATGATTTGGTTGACTACTGCCCGTTGACCACAGACAGTATTTCTGCTCGATTTTTCTGTTTTCTGCTTTTTTTTTTTTTTTTTTTCTCTTCGTCTTCTTTCCCTCTCGCCACGCAGAGCTTGTAAAATTCCCCCCCCCCCCCCCCCCCCCTTCCAGTTTCTAGCTCTGCTGTGAAATTGGGGCCCGGGGCGGAGTAACTAAGTGGTTTCAGCGGAACCGCTCAACCCACCGCGATATGCCCGTGAAATTTTACGTTTCAAGGTTGCAGCTGAGCATTACCCGGTCTTCAAAGCTATTCGAAACCCTTTTCCAGCTTGCTCAGGGTTTGGAAGAAATGCTAGCTAGCTTTCTGCTGCGTTGAAATTTATCCCGGGACGCCGAGGGGCCAAAGGGAAAAGCCGAAGAATGTACTCCGTAGTTACAGGCTGCCGTGGCACTCTCATTAAAGCAAAGCCCATACTTTCCTCCAAATTACTGGCAAACTTCATGCAATAGTGAGGATTCTGCTATCCCTGCTGAAAATAGGGGAAATAACAACCGTCCTCGTCATTCTTTAATAGTCAAGTAGTCAATCGCTCGCTCAGTTGGGCCTGAGCCTTATTTTTGGATCGAGATATCACCTTGTAGCAACGCCTCCGCCTCCGCCTTTCCCCCCCCCCCCATCCCCACTCTTCTCTCACCCTCGAATACATTTCAAATAAGAGATAGATAATAGAACTGTGCTGCCAAATCCCGGTTCGGAAAAGAAATAAGAATTTTGAAGGCAATATATTATTGACCACCTCGGATGTCGGAGTTTCGGGCATTTTGCGGGCTTGACTTGGATGCTGTTGGATTTTCTTCAGGGTCGTTTTTGTTCCTTAAGGAACCCTGGCTGCAACTCCTCTTGCACTGATCGTCACTTTAGGCAAAAACCCCCAATCGATCGATCCTAAACAAAACCCTAAATAACCAGCCTTAGCACCATTCTAGTGCTGCCGCAACTAAAACCACAACGACTCCACTCAAAAGGTCCGACCAAGCAACACACTCAACCCCTTAGCTCAGTTGTCGGTGACAGTTTGTGGTTGCATTATCGTGATCGTCACCACTCTCTTATTGTCTTATTGGTGCTTCCTCACCACCAGAATCATCCAGGGGATCTTTAACCAAGCATCCGTCGCTCGTTTTGGGCTTTGCTGCGGTTAAACACCGGTGCGCCCCCCAACCTGACACCTCTGCCTGCCAAGGCTTGTTGTTTTCTTGGGCGTAGACGTATCTGTCCTGTCGCGTCCGGGAATCGCAAATGTCCCAGTCATCATCGACGCCGGGAGAGCTCGAGATTAAGGCTCAGGTAATATCCACCAATGGACATATATGTTATGTTGATAATGTCGCGGAAAAAAATTCCCTAGACTGACACCTTGAGCAGAAGGCGGAAAATGATATGTCTGCTGCAGAGACACAGAGCTCAGCTCTAGATGCCGCAATCAGCGCTGTTGAGAGTTACCTGGGCGCCCTCAAGTTGGCTAGTTCTCCCAGTGAGAGACAACGACTGGATGCCAAATGCAAGGAGCTCCTTAGAATGGCCGAAGAAATTAAAAGGTCCAAATCGTGGTGTCAAGACCAGTCGCGCGCCAACAACGGCAGCAGTGCCACCACCAGTGCCAATGCCAGTGCCGGTGCCAGCAAGAGGAAGATCAGTAGTGTGAAGCCCAAACTTCGAGAGCCAGTCTCGCAACGGCAGCTGTCGAATAGAGAGCAGATCATTCTGCTGGAAGACTCGAAGCTCAATGGATTTGTCTTCCCTCCATGGCAGAGTGTGCCTGACCCAAGTGAATTCGAATTAGATGAAAGTGGTCAGCTATTTACGTATGTATAGTTGGGAGATTATAGAGTTTCTCCCCCAGATAGTTAGGACAGGTCTGACGCGAGGATAGGGACCAATATGATCTCCGACTCTCAAATTTGCAGCTACAGCATTATAACGGCTGGAAACGCGCTTCAGAAATGTCAGCCGCTAAAGTGCCATTGGATCGTCGGGGGAGCCCCAACCAGCCGTTGGGAGACGCGAAGTCTATTGATCTAGTACAAGACGTTACGACGGATTGCTCAGTTGTTGCTAGTCTTTGTGCTGTGATCTCACAGGTGGAAAGAGGATATTCGAAGGTCTGGCTAACCTTTTCGCGTCCGTCAATATTTACTGTATGTATAATAGAAGTTTGCGTTGACAAAAGAGGTCCACAGGTTTACGCCATAAAGTTTTATCCGTCAGAGAAGGAAACCTTGCGCCCAAAGCCGTCAAAGTCCGGGAAGTATATATTCCGGATGCACTTCAATGGATGTTATCGAAAGGTTGTAGTTGATAACCGCCTTCCCTCATCCAAAACCTCAAGGTTCCTTCATGTCACTGACAGGAATGACCCTGAGCTCCTATGGCCGGCACTGGTTGAGAAGGCGTATTTAAAACTTAGGGGAGGCTACGATTTCCCAGGAAGTAATTCTGGTACCGATCTATGGATTCTGACTGGTTGGATCCCGGAGCAAATATTTCTCCATGAAGAGGATATGATCCCTGGGCAACTTTGGACACGACTGTTCAATGCATTCAACTATGGCGATGTATTAATCACTGCTGGCACCGGAGCGTTTACTGAGCTGGAAGAAAAGGAACTCGGCATAATCGGCATGCATGACTATGCAATTCTTGACATGAAGGAAAACAATGGCCGTCGCCAGTTCCTCGTAAAGAATCCTTGGGCAGCAGGTACCGTTTGGGAAGGAATTGGACAGTCCGAGCCCCCTGCTGCAGGGGAGTGTGACAACAACAACAACAACAACAACTACAATGGGAGGCAGAGGCGCAATTATCCCATGTCTCCCGGAACATTCTGGACAGACTGTGATAAATTACTTCAGAATTTCGAATGCCTATATTTAAACTGGAATCCGGTCCTCTTCTCCTTTCGCCAGGATATCTATTTTACCTGGGATCTTTATGCTGGTAGATCGGGTCCCGGCTGCTTCGAGAGAAACCCACAGTTTTCTGTAAGTTCCAAGTCAGGTGGTTCTGTCTGGCTTTTATTGAGTCAGCATTTCGCGACCGATGATTATCTCCTCTTCAGACACCAATTTGGTGACATATTGAAGGGGAAGGTTGAGCATGGTTTTACTAGCCTCTGGGTTTTCAATAATGACGGCCAGAAGGTTTCCTTAAGTGAGGGTGTTCTCCATCGCGCTCCCTTTGTCGATTCGCCCAACACCCTAATGAGATTTGAGATGCCCCCCAACAATACCTATACTGTAGTGGTTGCAGAGCAGTCTCTGCGGAGGGCAACCCGTAACTTTTCTCTATCTGGTTTCTCAACCGGTTCGTTGACCATATCACGCGCTTCTGACAAATACATACATGTTCAGTCCCTAGAGACTGCTTGGACAAAATCAACAGCCGGAGGCAACTTGGAGTCAGGGCGATACCCAACAAATCCTCAATTTAAGATCGAGACCATAGACACATGTGACATTGCTGTGTTGCTAGAGACGCGGGATCCCGAACTTGCTACGCACGTCAAGGTAGTGTGGTCAGGAGGCAAGCGTGTGTCCACCGTCAAGTCTCGGGACGTTGCCTTTGCCAGCGGAGATTATCGCCGTGGTAGCTCTCTGGCTGAATACGTTCACTTGCCCAAAGGATCATACACCGCTGTCTGCTCAACGTTTGCTCCCGACCAGGTCGGGAAGTTTACGTTGTGGGTTAAATCGACAAAGGAATGTGCGGTGTCGCTCTTACCACCGGAAGGAGCAGGACGTTTAAGTACCCTGTCCAACGTCGGCGAATTTCCACCGGGCACGGAGAGGATTCTTGCACCCATTACTTCATCGCGGCTAACCAAGGCTAAGGCGATCGCCAGGTTCAAGGGCTCATGGATAGGATCTCGGATTGTGGCGCCTTCTCCGATTCTGATGTCTATTGAACTTGGCCAGGGCCCCTATAAGAAGGTATTTGAATTCTCTAACGATGGGCATTTTAATGATGCCGCCTCTGGGGTACGGATCGAGGATTTTGATATACAGCCCCTTTTCAACCAACTGGGGGGACTGTGGCTTGTTGTGGAACGCGTTGGGGGTCCTGAGGGTGAAGTCTATGACACTCTTCAGGTGGAGATTTTGTCGGAGGATCGGATTGAGATTGGCGCATGGGGAGTTGGTGGAGGTTGAGTTAGGAGGTTCTGTTGCGTTCATTGCCCCTCCATACATGTATCTAGAGTATCTCATTGGGCTGAGGAGATGGACGATGGTCATTGGTTATTGACGATTCGGCAATTTGGATGGGAGAGCTCGGGGGGCGGCGTTTTGGTATCATTTCGCAAAGTGGCAAATGGAGTCCTGGCTTCCATGGTTGCTGGAGCTAGATACCATTTCTCTTTTAACTGAAGCAATTGGAATTTATCATCTTGGCTATTTACTCTCTGCCACAGCTCCAGTACCCCCATGGATATTACGTTCATACGTTTGCAACACATAATCAATCCTCGATTAGGCAATGTTCTAGAAGCCCTGTATGCAGCTGCCGCAGCCCCCTGTCAGAGTGCTGACTAAGCTGTCGACAAGTCACGCACGTCATTCTTTCCAACGACGCCGGGATGTAAACGCGGGGCACCAACAGCTCTCCATATCCCAACCCATGTTTCATGTTCCGTATTTCAGTACTCCGGATCCCCGACAGCTATCCGCTACGTTGACCCTCCAAAGAGATAGATCCACCCGTTAGCAGCTGCATTCAAAGCTAGGGCGAGATGGCTGCCAATACACCCGCGAAGCTAAAAGCTGCAGACATCACCCGTTTTGTCACTCGGGCGTCGCAGCTCGAGAAAGCGAGGCCCGTGGTATCATACTGGTGTATGTTGATTCCTCCCCCCCCCCCCCACGGACTGTTTTGACAATAATCGCGGGGGATGAGAGCGGGAAGGATGCTGATATTTGAGTATTCTACCTATAGGCAACTACTGGGCTGTGAACCAGATATTATCCAAGGGCCTGCACAACTCAGATAGCGAATGTTTAAGATACACAACGGAGCTTATGGATAAGTTGGAGAAGGTTTGCTGCTGGCTTGTCTCGTTCATTCTGCTTTCTATATGTACTCTTCGTAGCATGTCGTTGATGCTAACTTGATTTGCAAATGCCTCCTCTAGTTTAAATCTCAACATGTTGACGACGATACTGTTACAGATGATGCCGCCGGACAAGCCTATGTGGAACAATTCGGATTAGAGACCTTCCAGCGTGCTGACAACGCTGTTCGGGCCAACAGGGCTTCATTGTTCGCTAGTGAACCTGCATCCTAACTGCTTTGTATACGGCTTTAGCTAACTCCTAGCCAGACAAACTGCGGATACCTTCCAAGCTGGGGCAACCTTTCTAGAACTATGCCAGATATGGGGACCGATTGAGCCGGAAATAGCTACCAAGATTAAGTTTGCGAAATACCATGCCTTGCGCATTGTCAAAGCACTCAAAGCCGGAGAGGACCCGAACTTATCAAACCCACCAAGGGAGGAGGAAGAGATGCCAAATGACGTACCTAGCTTGGATCCCAATGACCCGGAGGTTCAAGCTCTAAATAACCCGTCATCGCAGTTAGCACCAGAAGTAAAATTGCGACAACCGTCCGTAGAAGATGTTACAGACGAGTTTTACAACGAGGAAAGAAGATTAGCGCACCAGTCCTCTCTGAACGAATCTCTCCATCCATCCAGAGCCTCCTCGGTTCCCCCCCTCCGACGACCGGAATCAGGCATTGTCACAGCTGCATCCAGTACAGGACTTCCAAGCCCACCTTCGTACTCAGCTGGTATGATGGACCTAAGCCCTGACGCGCGCCAGCGCCCTTCACACCTCTCTCAAGCATATGTTCCTGACCTTCCTGCAGCCCCCTCCGACTTCCCCTCACCCGCGTCAAGCTCCCAGGACCTCCCCGCAACAGGTACAGGAGCCTTTTCTGAGCGAAGAACTTCCCTAAGCACCTTCCAATCATTCCCGGCTCCAACAACGCAACCTTCAACGGACATTCCTGGACCCGCAATGGGATCCCCACCTCCCTCTGGATTTGATGGATGGATGCGGCAGGCGCCTCCAACCACTGCTCCACCCACTAGTATCCAGCCCACAAAACCTGTGCAGGGCGCAAGCTCGTACCCCAACCAGCCACCAGCCCTTGGAGTAGATGAGGACGCAATTGCAAAGGCGCAAAAGCATGCCCGGTGGGCTGTGTCAGCGCTGAATTTTGATGATGTGCAGACCGCAATCAAGGAGTTGACGAATGCACTGAATATGTTGGGTGCTAAGTGATTTTGTTTTGATTTTGTTTTTCCTCTCTTCTTCTTCTCTTTCCATTTTTCTTTATATTTTTCTCTTTTCTTCTTCTTCTTCTTCTTCTTCTTCTTCTTTTCTTTTCTTTTTTTTTTTTTTTTTTGTGTGTGTGTGTTTGGAGTTTCGTGTTTATCCAGTGCTAGCTGAGGAAGATAAGATTTTATTAGGGGCTATATCTTTTCCCACCTATTGTGCTTATCCTTAGGGAAAAGAAGAATAGTAATGAGTCATTTTTCTTTGCCTTGAAGATTGAAAGTTGGCAAAGGCAAAGCCTTAAGGTGCTTAAATTACGTACCGTTTGAGGCCAATTATCAGGGACCATGCCAGGTTGTGCCTCTTCCCTTCACGTTGACCGTATATCATGTCGAATTGGAATTTCCCCGGAGCCAGCCAGGGGATGGGCATAGCTGGACAGGGGAGTTTTAAAGTAAGAGAATACCCTCATAAACACGGTTGAGGTTGTATGGATCAACTTTGGGATGATCTGGAACTGCGAACTGGGATAGTTTCCCCTCATTCTGTTATTTTCGATATTTTGTCCATGGAACAGGCTTTGTCAGTATAAACGCCAATTCAATGACATACGTTTACAGCTATTATTATGCAGACGTCCAAGGGGAAGTACGTTAGAAAGTGTTAGAAATGTAGCATAAAATTTGCTATCATTATCTCTTCTTTCTGCTACATCATTTCGAAGATTTTCAGATACACGCACTGACCCCGATGGCGAAGTCTTGAAAGGTGACAATTACGGGACGGACTGATGGCAACAGAAGCGACGAGAACACAAACACCAGCTCCTCCTGTACAGCCAACCACCGGCGAAACCGCCTCAGTCTCAACCTTTTCCGGGTGTAAAAGTGAGGGAGGGGCTGAAACATCTGAAGCAGAAGTTCTCCATAACAGGATATGCCGCGCATGCGTCTTTTTATCCTTAGCTTGCATCCCCCGCCCCCGCCTTTCTCTCTCACCCCTTTCCACAACTTCACCCATATTCGGACTCGCACATGTCCTTCTACCCTGTGAATATCATCAACAAACTTTGTTTCCATTCCGCGTCTGCATACATACATGGGGATACAGTTGCGACCATGTATGTATGTCTGGGTATCCTATTTAGGAAGGGTATGTGTGAATGCATATATGCGGGCGTAGGGGGATGGAGGTATGGGTTTATGGAGGTCGGTGGGAAGTATGTAACATTGGAGACGCTACTTCGTATTCATACAAATGCTCTTGGGCAAGTTCCAAGAGCGCATTAAAGCTGACGTTTAAGCCGACAGTTTATTTCACGGATGCATCCAATATCGGATGTGAATTTGGTCCCCATTGGGACATGAGAAAACAGAAGAGGAATTGGAGACAAATCATTGCTCGTACCAACTACGAGTCCGCATCTATTTCAACCTTTAAAAAACAGCAGCAACATTGATATTAATATGAAATGGGCGGTGTTCTGTTTTTTTAGGCAAGCCGCCGTGGTAGGCTACACGTAGACCATTCCCACACGCCCCCGACGAGGAGCCAATGCAGACCAAAAGTATAAAAGAAAGAAAGGCACTGCCAGACACCAGCCAGGATCATATTTTGGAGATTTTCCATGCTAGGGAGCCTCTTCCGATCAACGATGCCCCACAGAGCGGGCCATGAGAAAATCAGTTAAGCCGGCTTCTACGTCAACCTAGCGTTGAAGAAACTGCAAGTAATTATGGACGAAGGGAGATATCAAGGCAATGTCCGAACGCAGGGTGGTTTGGTTGCTGACATGCATATGAGGCTCTCAGGGGGGTGACACTGTCCAGGCGTGTGAGTGGTTGAAGGGGTGGAACTTGGTGAATATAAGATTCAGTTTCTTACAGTCAAACCCCTTCCGACCAGGTCAGCCCAGCTGCATATCGAGAATTCCTCCTTGAGATGAAGAAACTGGGAGAGGGGATGCGATGACAATGCATCATTCAATGAATATCTGAAATCTACCCTTGGAAAAACAAGAATCGAGAAAAAACTCATTATTGGGGGTTCCCTCTCGGATTCTATTCCATCCCTAGCGAAAATCTTAAATAAAAATAAAGAAGTGGTGCATAAGGGAGGACGGAGTGCGGAGTTGTGCATCCTTTTTGCAGTTCCCTGGATGTGTCCACCCTGTCCTAGACTTCGACTGTCGCTGGGCCCCTCCCCCCCCAGCTGTCCTCTTCAAAATTTCCATGGTTTGCGTACCCGGTGAGTAAGAAAGGCGTTGCAAAATTTGGACACAGAGAGGTTTGTTGATAAATGGGAAAAAGCCAGAAGACAGGAGGAAGGGGGTTGACGGCTGTCCGTCATGTATCAGTTGTGACCAGCATTCTGAAACCCTCTGATTTTTTAGTTTTTCTTTTCTTTTTTTTACTTGCGAAGAAGGGCAGAAAAGAAGAATAATCCATCCTCTCACCTGCAGGCTGCAGGGAATTTAATTAGACAATGCTAGTGAGCTAGTTGGGTCGGTTGTATTAACCAACCAGCGCGGATGAATGACTTCAAGATGATGATGGTTGGATGACTTCCAGGGATAAGGCTGGCCTTTCTTTTTTTTTTCTTCTTTTTTTTTGCAATTGTTACGGAGTATTATTTATTGCCGTGTGATGCTTTTCAATATCGAATCCTTTGGACAAGAAAGAAACAATGCAATGTGCAATACGGAGTATACTCCCTCCGTTGTAATGGGATCTTCCTCACATTATTTCATTCCTCATGCAAGAGGGTTCCAACTCCCCTCCCGAAGTGCAGAATGTGTCACGTGGCGTGTTTCGGAAGTCACTGGTACCTGGTGATCATGGCCGGGACCATGGCGATCTCCGCAAAATTGGGGTTGGGCACACATAATATTGGTGTACCTGATACCTGCGAGCAGGCCGTTGGGCTGACAAGTAACCACTCAACCGTTGGAGAAAATTTGGTGGGAGGAGAGAAAATAACGAAATCAAGAAAAAGTGGAATTAGCTAGCAACATATAACCAAAAAAAACAACATTGCAGATATCTGTCTTTCAGGAAATTAATTAATCGAAAACGGTTTTGTGTGTGCTCCGCAGTGACAATGGGCATTAGTCTGTATAACTGCACGAGTACCTGCGTGCTTGCGTGCAATGGCGCACATAGTATTCCTTGTGTTCGCCGTTTCAGCCGAAACAAAACGATGGATTATTATATCAAATATCACATGTCAACCAGATATGAATAAAATGGGTTCCTGCAGCTTCTTTAATCAGTTTCTGGTCTGACAGACTCCTCATTATTAATTGTAACTAAGTAACTAATCAGAATGAATGCCGCAGACAGTAATCGCTGACCTCTCCTTACTTAGCCTTCCGCTGATGCGTTTCTAGTCGAATTTAGGACGAGCTTTGTCCTGATTCTTCTTCTTCTTCTTCTTCTTCTTCTTCCTCCTCTTCTCTCTCTCTCTCTCTCTCTCATCATTTTCGCTTCTTCTTCTGATTCGGCTTCTGCCGCTTCTTCTTTTCTTACATTGACTCACCAACCCCTTGCGTTCTCTATATACCTTCTCTCGCCTCTCCTTAATTAATTCAAGTGGCCCCGAGAAGGCTGGTCCGTCTCTGCTTCGATATATCCACCTACCTAGGTGTGTCTCCAATCCTAATTCACCCGTCCGGGGCAGATAAATCAACTCCTACTGCGTATTTGTTCACCCAGCAAACACCACCACGAACATCTCTACACTTCAAGCTAGAGACTCAGCCAACCTGTTAGCCTGCACGCTGTGCACTGAGCTTTAAAATTAGCACCCTCCTTTTCACACACATACACACACACACACACACACACACACACACACACACACACACACACTCACACACACACACACACTCACACACACACACACACACACACACTCTCTCTCTCTCTCTCTCTCTCTCTCTCTCTCTCTCGCCCCCCGCCTCTGTCCAGCGTGTCCGAAACGGATCGACATCGTCTCTATTCTCGGCCGATAGCACGACTACCACTCACCAACCCATGCCCTGACTGGAGCAATATCTACGCTTTATCCGAAAGTTACATCCGCCCTATTCAACGGATAACGCACGTTGACTGGACGGGTTCGTTGGCGTATATCTCCTCTCCTCTTTCTCTCCCGATTATTATTTCCCGTTCGACGACACCCCCGTTGAACCACGATGTCCAGGGAGGCTAGCAAGCCTTCCATCTTGATCGTTGGAGGCCTAGGTACGATAAACATCTCCCTCGACGAGAAAACTTTCATGTCGACATCCAGCTAGTTATACCTCCCCCCCCCCCCCCCCCTTTTTTTTTTTTTTTTTTTTTTTTTTTTTTTTTTTTTTTGTAGGGGGGGAGGGGAAGGGGAGACTGACTCGATGCGTGAAACGAACCACAGGCTTCCTTGGCCGTTTTCTTGCCCTCTATATCCATGAGAACAACCTCGCTTCAGAGGTGCGGATTGTCGATAAATTGCTTCCTCAGTTGGCCTGGTTGACTCCTGAGTTCAACGTCGCCTGCTCCCAGGACAAATTTGTTCAGGCAGATGCAAGTCGTGAGCGTACGTAAAACCCATTTCTCATTTCATTTTTCATTATTGATTTTTATTTTTCTTTGCTCCACTCCCCTAGCCTTCATCTTACTTATTTACGCCCCGCTCTTGGCGCTGTAGAATCATTTCCTCGAATCTTCGACCGGGCGAACGGTGCCCAGTTCGACTATGTAATCAACTGCGGGGGTGAGTCCCGCATGTCTCAACCAGAAGACGTATACCGATTGCGAAGTCATGCCCTCTCAGTTGCCCTAGGCAAAGAGGCTGCCCGTCGAGGAGTTCGTGCATTTATCGAATGCTCCACAGCCACCGTGTACAAAAGTGACCGCGAGCCGTGCAAGGAAGATGCAAAGATTAAGCCATGGTTCGCATTGTCGAAATGGAAATACCAGGCAGAGGAAGACCTGCGGAAAATCCCTGGCTTGAATCTTTGCATTCTCAGATTCCCGCATGTCTACGGGGAGTATGACAGGGGTTTGTTGACCACGGTCATTTGCATGGGAAGGGCATACATGGAGCTGAACAAACCAATCTCCTTTCTAAAGACCGGAAGTCAACCCATGAACACAGTGTACGTCAAAGATGCAGCCCGCGCATTGTGGAGAGCTGCAGAGTGGCGAGCAAACAAAGGTCCCAGTTCAAGCGGCGATCCGGTCGTTTTCAACATTGTAGACCACAACAATACCACAAAGGGTGATCTTGCCGAAGGTCTCAAAAAGGCCTTTGGCATCGAGTACTCCTTTGTCGGCACGATGATTACTCAAGTGGTGAACTTGAATCTAGATGAAATCATCGATGAAATGAACGAGGAATGTCTACAAATATGGGCAGAGCTTCTGAATGAAAAACAGATCGAAAGACCGGGACCGATAAGTCCCTTCCTAGAGCGGGATGCTATCAAGGATGGCGACCTCTTAATTGACGGATCACTATTCGAGCAGACGACCGGTTTTACGTACGAAAGACCAACACTTGCTAAAGATTGGATCCAACCTGTCGTCGAAAGCTTCAAGCGACTGGGATGGTGGCCTTAAGCTCCAGAACTTTGTTTTTGTTTTGAATCATTTAAAAATCAAAATATCAAAATATCCATGTTTCGGAAACATTTGACTTTCGTGAGGGGCGAACCATTCTATCGCATTTACGGTTCGGCAAACGATAAAGCCATATACTTTTTTAGTTCTTTTCTTCTCGCCTTTTTTCTCTTCAAAAACATTTAGGGAAATAAACAAAAGTGTCCCTCCAGAAATTCATTTTCATATTTTTCCCTTTTAATTTTGATCACTCTTTCGACGTGGGGAGGCAATTTCTTTCCTCCTTTTTTTTTTGGTGCAGCTTTCTGCCCATACAATATTATAATCGCGATAAGTATTTCCGGGGCATTCCTTTTGAGCACATCGTCGAACTACAGGCTACCTACAGGTCTAGTCCATGTGTGTTTTCTTCTTTTTCCTCCTGATTTTGCACCATCATCACTCAGTATTGTAATATAATGCATATATATATGTCTGTTTTACTGCGTTTTATTAATATTTTTTTACCTATCATTATTATTATTATTATTATTATTATTATTATTAAGTATTCCACTATTGTTCTCAATATTTCCATCTTGCCCCCCTATCACTCTCACCGACGATCAAGTGCATCGTTTCTGGAATCTATTTAGGTCTTGTCATTACCTCAAGCGCAATCGGCGTCACGCTCTGAAAACGATGAAGAAACTGCGAACACTCTACGTCCAAAAGAGAAATCACAGCAGAAATGTGCAACTTGCTCTCTTGCATTTATATCTGCGGTCATATCACTCTTCTCTCAAAATATCCGACATGGTGCTCAAATGCCAAGCGGGGGCACATATGTTCATACAAAGGAGATGAAACTTTGCTTATCCTATCGATCTCTTTTGTATTCTGTGCAACAGGCGTTATGGCACCGTAGTCAAGAGGAGGAAAGTTGCAGTAGAGAAGGAATTGAGACTGAGAAGTCGAGCTCAATATAGGAGCCGCTTAAACTTTCGCTTTTTAAGTGACATATTTAAATCTCTCTTCCTAAGTCACTTTTCCTTTCTTTCACGTTGTGTCTCAACTCCCACCTTTCCACCGCTCTTGACACATTCTCACATATTGATGATATCGCTATATCTATGTATTGCATCCCATATCTTTCTCTCCGCTCCAATCTTCTTTTTCGGTTTATGCTTGATTTGTGAATGCTGATGTTCCATTTTGAGCTAGCCCAAAAGTTGAGTTAAATTGGAGCTGTGATTCTGGGATTAGTAGAAGCACGCAGAGGAGAGAGGCGAATGGAGGCGAAGATGAAGATGGATGGGGTACGCCTCCGGATTATATCCTAGTTGACCTTGGCTAGTTATTGGATTCGTTGTCCCAAGAAATAGTTATCGAGGGTTTTTTCCACCAAAATTGCTCATCGACAATCATTTCAGCTTCGGGTTGATTTCAGAGGAACATGTTTTTCGCGATTCGAGATGGGATCCTGCAGAAGGACGAGTCGAGGACGCAGGTTACAGGTGTGGAACGCGGCGGAACCCGTCTAGCCCCTCTTCCTATGCCAAATTAAATCCAATTCCACAGCAACTGCCTGAAAATGTTGTATTTCAGCAATGAATATTCACGGCGGTTTTCCGGTTACTGACGAATGAGGCTGTAGGATAGTGAAGAGCGATGCGATACCGTGAGAAAAGTTTGCGCAACCTATCAGAATATGATTTATAGCCCATATATATTTCAGTAAGTATGGTGTGGCCCGATTGCCCTCGCTGTCCTACAAACTATACCTGGTGGTGACAGTTTCGCGGTGATTTCACCTCTTAACATTCAATGTTGTTCACCCTGAAAACTCAAGTTTGTTATTCATCTGGTGTTGCTTGCTGCCTGTTCAAGCCCAAGACCTAAGGATAACCATGGAGATATACACTAAAGAGACGCTCTTCACAGTTAATTTTTCTCCCTGATGTGACGTCTCGAGGTCCTTGAATTGCTGCATTTTATCCAATGACCTTCCGTCAATTTTCGAGGTTCGTATTGATAGGCTACATCTCTACTGAGTTTCTCTCTTCATGGTAATGCTGAATCCTTAACTAAAATATTAGGAGAATCCTGGGGTTTCAAACTCGAAGGACATCCCTCCACGCCACATCCGGATAGTTGGTGATACTGATGCTTTCAATGCGATTCGCGTTATCAAGAACCGGCCTATGGAGTTGCGGATTGGGCAAGAAATGTCCTCGTCGGATGGCCCTGAATCATCGGCACGAACTTTAAAATATGGTAGATTCTTCATAAATAGTGAGTTCTACTTTCAGTTACATAGTTTTGGATTTTGTACCTCCCCTTTCCTCTTGCCCCTCGATCCATGTTCTCTCAGCTGTTTAGAATAGCTGTGCTGTTGGACGGTGACTGTCAATCTTTTGACTTCCTTTGCGTTGGAGTGACCAATATATATAGCCTTGAGCGATCTCAATTCTATGTGACAGCAGAATTCAGAAAGGGAACCGACAATTTCGAGCATCAGGGTACATTTTTTACACCTGTAACAACTGTATTTCCCCTTTGACCACCGCATTTTCTTCTATCCGGAGCCGTCAATCCACACCGGCAATTATGACGCAAGTGGAGCTTGGTGAACCCCAGGCATACACTGCCCTAACTTCTTCGGAGAGCCGGACTCTTTCGGGAGGATCCGAGCAGTTTTGATTCGATTATGTGTGACAATAAAAGGCGGAAAAGAGAGGAGGAGGAAACGGAGAAACAGGTCGACGCTGCCGGCCACAAACAAGCAACCGTCTCGATATCAATCTGAAGGTCGCGTTATGACCATCACGAACCGTTGTACCAGTCAACCAGAACCATCGTCGGCGAATCTAAATAAATTCTGGGTCTTCAATTTATCATTTACCTCACAGTGTCAACCCTCGTATACTTGTATCTTCAAGACAGCTAGCTCCTTAGTACACATTTCGCCTCTCATCTCCTATCCCATTTTTTAACTCAATCTCACGACAGTGTGATCGCCACGGAGCTGATACCTCCTGACTATGATTTAATGGTCACAAGGCCCATGGCTTCATATAATCTACCCCATCTATCTGGTGCGACAGTGATGTGACGTCCTCATGGAGGCCATATCTATGAGAGAGCGGCTGCAGCAATTCGCTGTTATCAGCAACTTCCATGTGTTTTTAAATCCAGCTAACCAACCAAATCCGGCATCGGTCATGGGAGCCGATCAACAGTTGTAAACTATAACTAAAGCCTAGCTATAACTAAAGCCTAGCTATTCAAGATTGAAATAAATCACTTTTTGAGGTGGAAAATCTGGATCGAGAGCTCTCAAAGCCGCGATTAGCAGAGGACGAGGTATATATATACCAAGATTCCCCTTTTCACCTAGGCTGGCTTAAACTTTCAAAATCTCAAAATTATCGGTTTGGTTGTTTACCTTCTATCTCTGGCATATCAACTTATTATGTCTTCTTTTGACAGAGTTCCCTTGGCTAATGGTCTCAACGGTAAACAGGAAGAGAACGCCATCGTTTTCCCTGAGCAATATGACCTTCCCACATGCTCAGCACGGCAGAAGCTATCCCGTTGGATATGAATGTGCCAAGACTCTACGGTGTACGCTGGATCCTATGTTTCTCTCTCCTTGCTAATGTTGACAAAGCTCAAATGTGAGGATAGGCCTGCATAGTTGAGCGGTGGCATCTATTGAGACATGGTTTTAACGGATTCCTTTTCGTCTAGATATGAGGGTCTAAAACTCGGTCTGGCGCATACTATTTATGCCATTCCCTGGATTGCTGGTAACGTGGTGGGTATCCTTTTAACATGGTTGCACATGCAGGGACCAGAGTACGAAAGTTGATCCAAAGGGCATTAGAAGCCAGGTTGTAGATGGGTCTGGGGGAGTTAAATTTCTGTACCACATCTCGCCCCAATCGCCTTGAGTTGCCACTCCAGCTAATCTCTCCCTAGCTCTAAAGATCTCAGCGGGATCCTACCATCGTATGCGGAGTTGCAAAATAAACATTTCCCGCTTTCCAAATTCCAAACCGCTCAATTGGCCACTGTAGCTGTCATACCTGAACCGCCTCAGTCCGTTCTGGCAACGCAAGCGAATTTCATTGAAGAGGGGCCTTCTCCTAACCATTTGTGTTCACCACTCTATTTGCGAGGGTTTAGCTGTTGATACAATACTCGATACCTGGGCATATAACACATCTATCTTCAAGCGATGGCTCCACCTCGTTTAGTGTCTATGACCCGATTTCTAAAGACCGTACACCCCTAATGACAGGCTATCCAGTGGCGGATTTGGCCAGATTTTCAGAGTACGTTGTCAAGCCCACACCCCCACCTGTTGTTGTAGATGCAAATGCATACAAAGTAGTCCGCAAACTCACCAATAAGCCCCCAATGACATCCCGCATCTTCTATTTCTCACTTGCATCACTCAAAACCCAAGAACCGCTGCATCCGCCTTCTCCACAAACGACGCCCTGTGTGCATTCCTTTGGCAGCGTATGACTCGGGCACGAAACCCTACTGAGGTGGAAGAGGTAGATATAAACGGAAATAGTAAAATAAAACTAAAAATGTCATCCCTTTTCTTCTCAGTTAACAGAAGGCGCCGTAGGAGCCCACCACTCCCACCCACCTACCTAGGCAACGTATTTCTGGCCGTGACCACGGAACGGCTTCCCATTTCCATTCTCACTGCTACTGATTCTGATTCTGGGCTCTGTCGCGCTGCAGCTACCATACGCAGATCGCTGAATACCATAAATTCCCCAAACCGCGTGCCGCTGGAGATTGGTCTTGTCGACTCGCAGCCGAATCCCACTGATTACAAGGTCGCATATAGTGGCTTCCTTGGTCCGGATATCTCTGCGACGTCATAGGTGGACCTTGGGATTTATAGGCGCAGGTGGGGTCGTTTATTGGGCAAGGTGGAGTGTTTCAGGGTGCATGGGGACGGGGGAATGGTTAAATTTGCCATCTTTCCCAGGACGAATGACGGTGGTTTGGAGGTTATGGTCGGATTGGAGAATGAAGCTATGGAACGGCTAATGAGCGATGTGAATTTCATTGAGAGTGCGGAATCAAGGGAATAGACATGTGCGTAATTAGGTCTTTTTATTATATGTGATGACAGTGCGCAAAAATTGGTTTTAAGGATCTCAGACGACATATTCTTTTATATGAAGGTTTGATAATCTGTTCGAAACCCCAAGCCTTCAACCAGATTTCGCCTTACTCATAATTTGCTATTTAGTTTAGCAATTGAAGGGTCCTTTCTAACCGGTGACCTCAAGCTATAGCACTTTATATTTATGTGATGGTGTGGATGGATTGACAGCCAGAAGAAAAGGGTTTATAAAGAGTGCACATGCGACCAACTCGCAAAGTACATATATTAGTAATCCCTATTCAAGGAGTTAAATTCCACTCGAAATCTTGCCTAATCAAGAAGACACTAGAGGGTAGGGGCAAGAAAGAAGTATAGGACAGGAAAAAGGAGCCTTTTAAGATTCAAAAAGGGTTTGTTGGTGTCCCGGGCAAAAGAAAAAGTCAAATACTCCAGAAACCACCAACGACAGGTCAAAGTAAGAGAATAGAATTATGCCCCATACCGCGAGATGTGCAACTGATAGACACGAACAACGTACAGATGTAGTAATAACAACTCAAGAGAATTATAATAAAGAAGCAAACGCCAGCAACATAACAGTCAACTGCTTGGTTGACAGCGGGGGATAGAAAGCGGAGTCCTTACCTTTCTCTAAAAAATCCTTAATCAAAAATACATATAACCAGACAGGAAATTCTCTTTTCTAAGGTTCTAATTATTAAAACTCCCAATTTTCGTCCACGGACTTAATCGCCCAATCAAACTTTTCACGCAAGGTCTTCGAGAAGAACTTTTCCATGGGGACATTGAATTTCCTCGAAAATACCACGGTGAGACGAGGGTCGATATAATTCTTGTCAAAGGTTAAGAATATGTATTGTACGGTAAGGTACGAGAGAAAAAACGCAAAATAGTTTGAAAAACTTACAATTTTGGAAGTACCCAAGGCTACTTCTTTGTTGTTTTCCTTGTCCTCAGCCTGAAGGGACATATTTTCGATACGCTGTCCAAGCTTCAGGAGCTGGTTCTCCAGCTTCTCGACAGTGACTCCCTTTCCCTCCGGTACAACCTTTTTAGACTTGTTTTCCTTCTTGAACTTGGCTTCTAACTCATTCGCGGCTTCAAGGCGTTCCTCGAGCTCCTTTGCTTTCATTTCTTTCTCGCCTTCAGCAACGCGCTTCTCATTGTCTTTCTCGAACTTCTTTTTGATCTTTTGCCGCTGCTCTTCGACGAGGAAAGCTTGATGCTCTCTGATCCATTCTTGATCTAAACTTTCGTCAAGTTCAAAGTAGGCAGCGCCCTTCTTCTTCTTTAGCTTCGGGTCGAGGTCTAACATCATCTGCTTAAGGCGCCATTGTTGATACTTCAAACCTTTGATCTACAAATTGTTAGCCAAAGGACATTTTGGTTCCAAGTTGGTTGCGAACACACCCTATCACCAAGCTTTTCCATTTGAGTTGAATGGCTGGCGGTAACGGTACGCTTATGGTTACAAAGAATGGCAACTTGTCTATTCGCATCGTTGTAATCTTTAATCTTCTCTGCGATCGTGCCAGTTGACTTCATTCCTTTAAGAAGTGTAGCCATGGTGTAAGACGCGTTGTATGTACGGAACACCTTCGCGGTAAGACCCGGCATATAGTTGGAAAGATGCTTATTGAGCGCGGAAGTCTGAAGAAAATGTTAAATACAAGCTTTGAAAAATCGACGTTTGGGTACTTACCGTTAAGCGGTCGAATATTTCATCCCCTTCTTTCTTTGGTGGCTTCTTAAAAATTTTGAGGTTTTTGAAAACCTGAGGGTCAACTTCTACTTCATCATAGTACCGGATACTATCCTTGCCCAAAAAGTCGAAAATAACTGTATTTGGAGGTTTCAAGGTGACATGCTCATATTTCAGAGAGCAACAGCCAACAGTATCAGCCTCGTCTTCTCCTTTCTCATTTCCGGCACGAAGAGCGAACTGATCGATAAGGTAGACAGCCGTAGCTTTCTGGCGTTCCGCCATAAGCTCTTGTTTTAGGCCCTTCTTGTAGTCACTACGTATCCGATCAATGTGTTTCTAGAGGTAAATGTTAGTAACAAGATGCAAAAGATGGGGCGAGAATAATTTTGTTAATAACATACTTTGAGTTCCCTGGCCTTTTCGAACTTCTTGTAATCACTCTGGCCTTTGATATCGGAATTTGCCGCAAGCATGACATATTTGTAGTTGCCGTTGATATTTTCCTGCCACATAGCTAGCCAAGTACCTTCTTGATCATGCTTAACTTCCTTCCACTTATGGCCTGCGGGTGGTGTTGGGACTTTGGCCTCTTTTCCAATGTTGATAGTGATTTGCTCCGGCATAACTCTAGTCTTCACTTTTCCAGTTTTGGGATGTTCTCCACGACCGCGAAATAGGGCAGGAGGTTCGACGCGGAAATTTCCAACTTTCTGCTTCCTACCATCCCACATACAATACATGTATGGAGCTTCAAGCTCGTCCTTCTCAGCCTTAAGTCTTTTCTTTTCTGCGGCAGGCAGTGCTTTTTTCTCTAAACGAGCTGCTTCGTAGAACTCGAAGATCGGTTTGAAGTCACACTTATCAAACGAATTTATTGCCACTGAGTTTCCGTTCGGGTCCTTCGCACCGCCAGACTTCTTGACGTAGGCAGTGAAGTCATTGAAGAAATTTTTCTGGAACGTCGGGTTCTCAACGTTGTGGGTGGAGTTAAGCATGGAACCGAAGAACCCGGCAACTTCTTCAGCTTCTGGGGCTAGAGTTATTGGAACGCCATCGTACTTCATCTTGACATGCTTAGGCAGTGGCTCGTATGGAGGGGGAAATATGACACCGTTATGTTCCAGAGTTGTCCACTTGATAGTGCCATCTCCTTTGGTTGGATCCTCCCACCAACGATATTCCTCCTCTCCCTCCTCCGCCTCCACGTCAGCGTCGGCTTCTTCGCTAGATTCCTTCTTTGTCTTGGCTTTAGATATTTTCGCGTCCGTAGACTCTGCTTTAACTTTCGTAGACTTCTTTGCGGGCACTTTACGGGACAGTGGAACGTCTTCATCACTAGATTCCGACTTTTTAATGCCGTTTGCCAGTGTCTTTTTGCCTTTTGTAGTTTGAGCTTTTGTCTTTGTCTTTGCCTTTGCTGCTGCAACGCTTTCCTTTTTGCGAATCGCTTTTGCTTCCTTCCGAGCACGTTCTTCAATCTTAGCTTTCTCTGCGATTAGACTTTTCCTTATGGGAGCATCCGAGTCAGACTGCTCTTCTGCGGCTGCTTTCGCTGCTGCTTTCCCTTTAGCAGATTTGGATATGATGGGGGCATCATCAGAATTGGAATCTTCTTCTTTGAGCTGCGTTGAAGTGCGACGTCGCTTGCTCTATCGGAAAGAGTCAGTCGTGGTCTGCCAAAATTAAACCCAATTTTCGGCGTGGGAGAGAGGGTGGGGGGGAAGTCGTTGGTTCATTGAATAGTAGTATGGCGTACTAATGGCTTATCCTCCTCACTGCTCTCCGGCTCAGCATATGATTTCCGAACTCCGTCAGCTCTTGTCTTTCTCTTGCTTGCACTGGATCCGTTCACGTCGACATCTCGCATTTCGACGTCGTCAGGTTCGACGGTTCCATGGCGAATGGATAAGCCAGGCTGCACGTATCCATTTGCTTTCGGGGAGTGGCTAACGGATGGATCAGTGGACTTCGAAATCAGCTCATCTGAGAGCGCATGTGTCGCTGAACAGCTGTGCTATCAGTTAAAGCCCCAAGAAGAAAAAAAAGGAAATGGATTGGTAGTAAAGTGGCGATCTATGTGTGAGGTGGTGTGAAGTGGTGTGTTTAGTTAAAAGGCTCCAAAACTGACCTGTAGTGTGTCCGTTGGACTGCCTCTTGCCAACAAGAGGCACATCTTCATCCGAGGAACTCATGACTCGCAAATGAGCCACGTACGAAGCCTTCTGACGGGATAAGCAGTGGTGTATATGCGAGAAATTCGGGGGCAATAGAGAGCCACGTAGATGCCTTGCCGGGCAGTGGAGGCACGAGGCCGAGAACAGGGTGACAAAGGGGCGAGCAATTGTGAAAAGATAGGGTGCAAGGGGGTCTGTGAGGAACAGGAGAGGTGGTGAGGTATGCGCTGATAAAGGGTAGCTGGGAAATGGGAGCTGGGGCACGGTGGAGTGTGTAGAGGTGAGGTGAGGTTGAAGAGAAAAGGCAGGACTTGTCCTGGGCGAGGTTTGGAGTTGGAAGAAGGAAGGTTTTAAAAGAGGCTGAGGGTGCCGGCTTCTGATTGGCGGAAGGATTCTTCTCAGTCCAAGACGCCGCTAGTCCCGTTTTGGTATAGCACGGTTCCCTGTTCCGACGACCCAATTCATCCAGAAACACAACCAGCCAACATCACATCATGATTGTCTGGTATAGATAGATATTTGCCTGCTTCCAGTTGCCCTCCCACACGGCATCCGGTATATCAGTTTCAATTGCCAGGGCCCACACAGTCCTGACTATTGCCTATACGTCTCCTCTTCACGGCAATGCTCTCTCGAACCGCTCGTCCTGCCCTCCAGGCCGGCAGTGCTATTCTTGCACGGTAAGATTTTATCATCGCCTTAGTTCCTCCGCCACCTTCCCCCCATTCCCCCCAATTACAATTAGATTTGGCTATGACCATGTGGGGAGAGTTGCTCCTGGCCATTGGGGACAAGGTTGACTGACGTTGTTATTCCGCTCAAGAAGGAATGCACCCGCCAATGCCGCCAACTTTGCGACACTCCGTGAAATCGAGGGTCGGTTGAAGTCCATCAAGAACATCGAGAAGATCACCAACACAATGAAGATCGTTGCCTCCACCCGTCTCAACAAGGCCCAGAAAGCCATGAGTGATTCGCGCAGCTACGGCCAAACATCGAACGCCGTGTTCGAGAACGCCGAAACCAAACCCCTTGAGAATAAGAAGACTTTGTATGTCGTCGCTAGTTCGGATAAGGGTCTCTGTGGAGGAATTCACTCTGGCCTGAGCAAGGCTACAAGAAGGATGGTGCTTGAACAACCTGATGCCGATATTGTTGTCCTCGGAGAAAAGGCCAAGGCGCAACTCAGCAGAACCAATGAGAAGAATCTCGTGCTGAGCTTCGCAAATGTCGGAAAGGATATCCCAACGTTCGCCGATGCTCAAGCCATTGCGGACCAAATCGCCCAGCTCCCAACCGATTATGCCAGTATCAAGATTATCTACAACAAGTTCATCAACGCTCAGAGCTACGAGCCTGTTTTTATCGAAGCTTACTCGGAAGAGGCCATCACGCAATCTCGTGAGCGGAATCTGCACCCCAGCGTCTTCCCCCTTCCTCCACACACCCCAAGCAGCCCACTGAATGATAGTGTAGCGTGACATATTACTAATTTGCATATAGCAAACATATCTGCCTTCGAAATCGATGACGAAGCTCTTGCCAACCTCCGCGAATATGCTCTCGCCAACAGCTTGTTCTGGGCTCTGGCCGAAGGTCATGCCTGTGAAATCTCCGTAAGTGAATGACAGAATATAACACCCTTTTGAACTATAGAATGCGATTCACTAATTAAGTAACTTCTTAGGCTCGTCGCAATGCTATGGACGTATGTTTTCACTATATATAACATCCCAGTCCAATCGTCCCCTCTGTTTAGGATGAATTGCTAATTCAATATAATACAGAATGCATCCAAGAACGCTGGTGACATGATCCAACGGTATGTCAAGATGAAATTCTTAATCTCATTTACTTAATCTGTTAACTATTTCTAACCATTCCCTTACAGATTCCAGATCCTGTACAACAGACAGCGTCAAGCCGCCATTACCGGTGAACTGGTTGAGATTATCACCGGTGCCACTGCCAGTGAGGACATGTAAAAAGCCAGCGAACCACAGGGCCTGTCAGTGTATTCGAGACAAAAGGAAAAATGAATATGCCAGAATTTTCCTTGGTTTTTTTTTGGTAGAATTTTCTCACGCTTCCACTACCCCGGCTACGCTACTGTACCTAGATCCTTTGTTGAAAACTTGTAAAATCAATCACTTTTCTCTCATACTATTGTCAAGTTTCACTAGTACTTTAATCTTCTGTTAAATAACAACATTCCATATTTTCTCATATTTCTTTTTCATTTACTGCTGCTGCTGACAAACAGAGTTGCCTCTCTGTCACTTCTGCCATCAATCACATTGTCAAATGCTCACTTGGAGATTCAAATTAATGAGTTGTTTATTTTAAGTCTCTAATGTTTGATCAACTCTTGTTGATATTTATTCTCACTCATGAGATAGTTAGATGCTGGTTATCTCTTCATGAGGATAAAAAAGATTACACAAATCAATGTTCTATTCTACTTCAGCGAGAAGAGAGATGATTTACATCACACTCACAATCATTATTATCAGAAACAACATGACACAACATGTAACACAGCTTAATTATTAAGAAAAAAATGCAGATAGTTTCTGCAATCAGATGAAATTTGATATCAGGGAAGTGTTTCAAATCTTTTTGTTTTAAATGAATTTTGCATGATTGACTCAGAGGTATGAACAATCAGAGTCAATTGATATTCTGTGAAAGCTCCCCTCCTTTTAAACCACCATGTCTGTTAATTTCATCTGTGGGCCTTTTGGGACTTCTACATGGTGGTATACTCCCTTACAACAAAGGACCAATATTTCAATGCAGCTAAAACTGGTTGGTGGCGATTTATCCAAACTCCGCATACCCGTCCAGTTGCAATTTTACCAAGACGCAGGACGGATTTCCTAGGCATGGTGATTAACATATCAAAGTATGCAGGTATCTTTGGTTCGAAAGTGCATTATACGGGTGTGTCAAAGTTAACCTTCGTGAAAGAGCAAAGGTTCAAGCTATCCGCGATCTTTAACGATCGAACCGCGAGATAACAAATTCATGGTGGTCATTATCTCCAATGACAAAACGCCAATCTCCGCACATCTGGCCTTTCCACTCGATTTCTTATGCGAAACTTTGATCAAGTAAGAACGATATGCCCGGCCCATGAATCGTAGCTTTGCATGGCGGGCAATGCCTTGAACCTGATGGCTGATCGGGAGCCACACAGGCACTGCGAAATTAAGAGAAAAGACAATTTGTGATTCTTCATTGTTGGCTCCCGAGACACATGAACACCAGTAGCATGGACACTCTAATGGAGCTCGCTCTTCTGCAAGGGGGTATTACCGCCGTATTCACGAAAACGCAAATCAGAGTCAAACCGCCATCTTGGGCCTGGCCGAGAAAGGAGATACTGGCAATTAGGGGATACGGGGGTTACCAAACTGTAGGGGCAAGGGCAACTGGGAGGTTCCTGTGGAGACATTCACTCTCTCAATTATATTAAATACGCCAGGTTCACTAGTTATCAACGTCCAATCTTATCAGTTTTGATCCCCCCCGGCCCCCGTTGGCGAATGGAGGGAAAATCCAAGGACCGAAAACTAAATCCCGCCACTTCGAAGAGGGGCTGAAGGGTCTGTTGATGGCGTATACTCTGATGATTTTGATATGTCCCAACACAAACAAAGACTCGATGGGCAACATCCTCGTCAGAGGTGTGTATAAGCTTCGGGTTCGCTTGCCAAGTATATACAGCATAATGAGTCCCATTATGTGAGGCGTAGAATCCGTCCCAATGACCTAGAGGGCGGCCGAAGAAGATAATCTTCCATTCCATTGCGGAAAGAAATGTCCCAAACCGCCGTTTGGGGACCAAAGATGACCGGCGGGATGAGTCAGCAGATCATCATCACGTGGCGATGCGGAGAGCGCTACTTTCGCCCAAAACAGCAACTGGACACCTTGCGCCAAGGGGAAGGAGACCGGGACGGGCATGAAATACGTGCGCACGGTGGTTCAAGGAACGGGGGCGGATATTTAAAAGAACTCACTCCCTCTCACTCTCTGGCTAGTTATAGAGTATTCTTGCTTGCTGACATTGACATGAGCTTTGTATTGCGTTTATGAACTTATCTCCTTTCGTAACCCCCCGTGCGATCGCTAGCCACTGTTGCATTTCATCCAGCTCTTCCACCATGCCCAAGAAGAGCTCCGCCATTCTGCTAATTGCAGCTTTTTGGCAGACACTACTCGTAAATGTCGACGGTCTTTATACCAAAAACTCTCCAGTCCTCCAAGTTGACAGTAGCAAATATGACCATTTGATTGCGCGGTCAAATCAGTTATCTGTAAGTGCTTCACTGGCCTCGGTATCAAGTATGATTGAAAACCATAAAAACGTGAAAATTGACATATTCTCTAGATTGTAGAGTAAGGTTCTTCCCCTTAGCGTTGCCAACGAGCTTGTATCTGATTGACTTCACCTATTTCAGATTCTACGCTCCATGGTGTGGACACTGTCAGAACTTGAAACCTGTATACGAAAAGGTTGCCAAGCACCTTGATGGGCTGGCACAAGTTGCCGCTGTTAATTGCGATGACGACTTGAACAAACCCATCTGTGGCCAGATGGGAATCCGGGGATTCCCTACTCTTAAAGTCATAACCCCGTCGAAAAAGCCCGGAAACCCACGAGTTGAAGATTATAACGGTGCGAGAACGGCTAAAGCTATAGTTGAATATATGGTGGATAAGATACCAAATCATGTAAAAAAGATTACAGACAAGGAGTTCGATGGTTGGCTAAAGGAAGCAAATGACACTGCAAAAGCTATTCTGTTCACAGAGAAACCCGCGACCAGTGCACTTCTCCGGGCGTTAGCTATCGACTATCTAGGGTCAATTAATTTCGCACAGATTCGAAACAAAGAGACTTCAGCGGTACAAACCTTTGGTATCAAAAAGTTTCCGACCATTGTGCTTCTCCCAGGTGGAGGAAAAGAAGCTATTTCCTACGGTGGAGAGTTAAAAAAGAATCCGATATCTGATTTTCTCGGTCAGGTAGCTAAAGCCAGCACAGATCCAAAACCCAGCAAATCTACAGCGTCCACTACCTCCGAGGCCACCGAATCTCCAGAGACCAGTTCCAGATCTGTCTCTCCTTTACCATCCAAGGCCCCTGCTCTAAACATCCTATCCACAACCTCAGACCTTAGAAAGGTGTGTCTCGCCCCAAAGACGGGAACTTGTGTCCTCGTCCTCGGAAAAATGCCAGAATCATTGGATTCAGAACCTCCAGCTGGAGCATTTCAGGCATTCACCGGCCTCGCCGAGATCTCCCATAAACATTCATTGAGAAAGGGACACCTGTTCCCCTTTTACGCTGTTCCAGATACAGTAGAGGATGTTGGTGTATTAAGGAATAAGCTGGAGCTGAAGAAAGACAGCGTCATTGATGTCATCGCTTTGAATGCGAAACGCGGCTGGTGGCAACAATACGACCCGGGAGAGGAAGGCGACTTTAGCGCCGCCAAACTCGAAACATGGATTGACGCGATTCGTCTTGGAGAAGGAGCCAAAAAGAAGCTACCCGATGGCGTTGTGTTCGAGGAGCAAGAGAAAGTGACAGAGCCGACGAAAGAACCTGAGAAAGAGGCTGGGATGGAGCCCAAAGTTGAATCACCAAAAGAGCCAAAACAAAAACCTGTAAAGGAGGAACCAACCAGCCATAATGAGCTGTAACTATATTCTAGTACTTCAAAAAATTCAGAACCTTCTCTCCTTTTCTTGTCTTGCTATGCTCTATTTCGCTTATCCTGTTTCTTGGGTTGTTATTTGTTTAGCAAGGAGTTCTTGTACTTTATCCCCCACGCATGTTTCATTATATTTTCCTGTGCTTAACAAATCAATGAAATTTACTAATTTACAATTGAATTGACACTGGGATAGAGAACATATTCCCTATCATGATGACTTTATTAAATAGTAAAATGGCTTTAACTAGGAAATATAGCCAAGCACAATCTTGACAAATGCCAATTTACACACAAAAGAAATTCTTACACAGAGTATTTCCACGCTTTTCCCAACCCTCGCAAACTCCCCACCCACAAAGCAGAATAAATTCTAAAATTTACAAAGAGGGGGTAATCGGAGACAACAGCCAAGAAAAAAAGTCAGGGGAAAACACCACTTCATCTCATCCTTACTTCCTCCCCTTCTCTGTGCCCTTCTTAATCTTCTTCTCCCTCTTGCCTTCAATTTCCTTCTCGTAGATCTCTTTGGCCGACTCTCCCGCCTTGCGCTTCATGGGTTTCGATGACTTGACGCTCACGGTGGGTATATTGCCGTTCTTACCAGCGGAGGCGCGGATTTGCTTTTCCGCATCTTCCCAGGCAGCGGCTCCGTTGGCGATTTCGTATCTGTATCATTAGAGAAAAAGGGAGCCGGAGTTAGTTACATAATATGATGGGTTAAGCAAACGTTTTTGAGGTAAGGAAGAAGCGATGCGCAGCAAGTATTTGGAAGAGAAAGAGCCTAGCTTACTGCTCCAAAGGCAACGCATCAATAAGAGCGCGTTGTTTTTCTCTCAACTCTTTAGTAACCTCCTCACCTCCTTCTCTTAGCTCCTCATCGAGCCCAACATCCAGAGGCTGGAATCGATCATCGATAACTTCATCATCATGAACGTCCGTAGCGTCCTTCGGAGAAACACCAATTTCCGCAGGCGGCAAAGTCTCCGCCACAGCACCTTCGACTAGAATCCTGAAATGCGCAGAAACTTTCCTGACAATCTTTACAAACATGGCCATCAGCTGGGATGCGGCAACTTTAAGTTCCTTCTCAACATCGTCAAAGGATTTTCGCTGTAAGCCTATAGCCAACAGGATTGACTGCTGAACTCCGGAAAGATTCACGCCGCTCCCCAAGCGGCCAGAGAAATAGAATTCCGCGATCGTTGGGACCATGTCGAGGATCACGTGGTAATCGAGCAGATTGTTTGCGTAGCTGTCTAAACGTTTTAGGTCAAAGGGAGAGAATGAAGCGTCCAGGTCTGCTTTTGTAAGGGTGAAAGGTGTGTAAGATGGGTCGGACTTCGAGGCTGCACCGGTGGATTCGCCGATGCTGAGGGAGAGTACGGATGGGAAGTCGTGGAATTGATAAGATAGGAGGGCAAGAAAGCGTTTGTGGAAATCCCGTGCGTAAGCTCCAAGCCAGCTGGTGTCATTGCTGCCTGCAGATAGGGCACGGAGCATGACACAGGAGTGTTCGCCGGTAAGTTCGTTGGGGGTTTGTCTCAAATAAACTGGAGTGAAGCGAGAGCGTTTCCAGAATTTATGAAGCTGAGGGGTTAGGCCGTAGCTGACGCCCAGGTAGTCAAGGGAGTCTGGGCGCCGTTCGTTGAGTCTAGCAAAGAGAGGTGGCATGGAATGTATGTCTCGAATACGAATATTATCATCCAACAAACTTGAATTTGCTAATTCCTCATCCGTTACCCTGACCAATTCATCGGAGGGGAAATTATCCTCCTCTGACAAGCTTGCAAATTTGCCTTCGAAGAAATCGGTCAGTAGTTCGACAGCGCGTGAGCCGTAGCCCATGCCCAGATAATCTGGGTTCGTAGCTATTCGCACGATCCTTGCACCGGAGAGTCCCGCAAACTCTTCGTCTTGGAACTGTTGACTAACAAGCCAGGGGATTAGATCTCCTCCCGCTCGTTGCCCACGGCTAAGGCCATGTAGCACGCTCTGCTTGCTTATTCGACCTTCCAGAGCCACCTGGATTACACAGAGCGGTTCAGGTACCTTGTTGGGGTCAGTTGGTGGTACCAACACATATAGTTGATGCGCTGGTGCGTCACTCATGAGCTGAAGATCATTTGGCGAATTTTTGTAGTGGCTAGCCACATACAACGCCATCATCTGCTGCAAAAGCTTTTCGGGAAGCGGGTGGAACGAAAAGAGAACGTCACGGTTAACATGAAGAAGCTCGCATTGTGATGGGTGAGGACATCCCTGGGTATTCGCTTTGGATTTAGGAAGGGTTGCGTCGAGGCAGAGGAGCTTATTCATCCATTTCTCCACTGAATCTCCAGGCGCATATCGGATGGGTTCCGAAAGAGTGATCTCTCGCAGTGAACGGCCACCCGAAAAGTCCTTTTCTCCATGCTTCACAGATTTTCCCGCCGCCCGGTCAACAATGTCTGTATCATCTGTAGTTTTCGTTCCACCTGTTGACTGCTCCCGAAGTTGTTGAATCAGTTTCAAAGACAGAGATCTTCCAGTTCCTTCATATCCGTTGATGGTGGACGCCATAAATACCAAATACGGACCCATTAGCTTTCTCACTAATGGTAAGGGTATGGCAGCAGCCTCATCAATTACCAAAAGTTCTGCTTGTCCAAGAGCAAAGGCATCTTGGGGTTTGATGTATTGAATTGTTTGCCTGTGTTGGCGGTGAACATTAACACGAACAATAGCTTTGTTGAAATCGGGGTTCGTTGACTGAAGAATTGTGTAATCAACATGATCCAGGTATCCTAGAGCGTCAAAGCCCTTGAAGACAAATTCAAACAAAGTTTTCAAATTCTCTGGGCTTGGAGAAGTAATGAATATATTGCTATAGCCGTACGCAATCGCCGCAGCAATGGCAACACCAAGGGCAGCGGATTTTCCACGACCACGGGCAGCAGTTAAGGTAACAGTACTTCTCAGAGTCTTCTCTGCTATGGCATCAACAAACGTGAGAAGCGCTCTTGCCTGGTCCACCGTCTTCGCCAATGTGACCAAGGACCCAACAGGTTCTGTATCTGCCAGCTTATCCTTGATCTCCTTTAGTTCCTTCTTCGTCGGGTCCATAGACTCGTTGCTTGGGTCAATTGGAGCCAGCGGTTCCACATATTTACCACCCGAGATTGGCAAAACGTTCAGCTCATCATCTATTACCAAGCAAGTTTTGCAGCTTCCCAGAGATAGGATAAAGCGCTCGTTGAACCGTGCGACTACATCGTCATGAGCCTCGGTCCGGTATCTGGAATGAACATCCATAGATAAGGTGTAAAGCTGTTTTAGACTCTTCATTCCCTTCAATAAGAGAATGAGCAGTCCTCCACCTTGGACAGTTTCAACGGTGCGCGCTAACAGATTGGGTGTGAGCGCCTCGAAGTCCTGCAACACACACATCCCATATGTGTTTCCCAGGATTTTGTCCGTCTCCTTGTAATAGACATATCGAATCTGCTGGAGTGTGATGAACAGCTCGAACGGATCCTCGGTATTTGGGTCCCGTATTCCTCTTTTGATTTCCTTCTTAATCTTGGCCTCGCGCTTCTTGCGATGGCTGGTAAACCCAAGCAGATCCTTCTTATATGCCCATAAAACCGATTTATTCTGCTTAACGTCGACGCTGCACATTATGTGGTGGAGGTGGACAATGACATCTTTAGCGCGGTCACCGACGATCACGAAGAAGCTCCTTTTCTTCTCCTGAATGCCATTTCTAATCAGGGAGGTGATCCGGGAATCGATCGATTTTCGTGGCATGGTTTCGACAGTGCACTGGCGGAGGTAGGATGGACGACCCCAACGGTGACAAGCGCGGCCAAATTTCTTTTGGCTGCAAATGCAAATTCAGCACATTGGCAGAGAAGGGGTTACAATACGAATATGAATTGGACGCCGGATATCCGTACGAACTTCAACAGCTGGCATTAGAGACATAAGCTAGGGCACCCAGATCCCGCGCGAAAGCTACTGTCTGTTTAAACCACCCATACGCTTTGATGTTGCTCCGTTGACCGTAAATGACAAAAATATAAATTTTTTAAAAAAAAAAAAAAAAACCGTTTTGGTCTCGGGTATAATTTACCTGTTCTCGACCGCTACTGAAAAACGGAATTCTTGCCGAGTAACACCAAAGTTGATGTTGTCACGTGATCCCTTGCTTGGTCTTTCTTGGGTAATCTTCCAAGATCTTTTAAAGATTCTTCCAAGATAAAGATAGGCGGGGAGGACAGATTAACCGTATACGGCGAGGGCAAGTCCTTGCAACATTTTTGAAGGGCAGAGCAAAGGGTATTTTGGCGATGGATGATCGAGATGGCGACAAAACTTCACAGGTTGCTAATTTAATTTATGTTCTAAACGCGCAACAGAACAGGGGCTTATGACGCTCTAAACCGAACAACAGAACAACAGAACTACATCATTCAACGGGATGAAGATGATCATATTCCCCCGCGAGTATGAAGGACATGTATATATATACTAGCAGGTAATTCATAGCGCCCAATCTCCTCTAACTTCCAGTATTTTGGTGCCCGGACTACCCTCCGCCGTAATTGTGGAGAAAAGTGATCTGGATGGGAAGATCGATAAAAGACTGACCGCAAACGTTGGTATTTGTTAATCGTGCCGCTGCGCAACCCACACCTCATGTGGGTGCACCATACCAAAACAATAAAAACACCAAAAAAACTCAAATTTCAAAATACTGCCTCTGTCATGAGAATTTGAGGTTCCTTATCAACATATCCAAGTGCATATCAATGGAAGGAATCTAAATACTGCAAAGATTCCAGTTAACAAGAAATTAAATAAGAGTCAGAAGGATGTAATTAAATGATAAGTCAAGCTGCTTGATGAAAAGAATTATCCTTCCACAACTGAATATATTGAAGATTTTGTGAATTTAATACTCAGATGCCAGTATTTAGATCCTACTACCTCCTCTTCAAAAGTCAACAAGATGTGAACTTATAGGTTCATTGAATGTCTACCTGAGTATAAAAGAGTGAAATAGAAGTCAATGAATTTAAAGAGAGTGACAGTTGAAGGTATTGAACATATCAATACATGATTTGAATATCTTCAAATTCTATTTGAGCAGTATCAATTTCATATCTGTGATATATATAACTTCAATAAGATTGAATTTCAATAAGGATAAGAATGTGGAGAATGAGTTATAACTACTTTTAAAGAAGTTAATTTCATCATTTCTTCATCCTTTTCAAGAGGTTTGATTACAGTCATTGAATATATATTCATGAATAATCATATTATTTTATCATTGATAATCTTGATCTTCAAAACACACTTGAAGAACTGATATACATAAATAGATTTACTTAGCAATTATAAAATTACTATATCAGATACTGAATTTACAAATGATGAGATTAAATTTGAATGACTTAAACATTTCAATACTACTATAGAAAAGAGATAAAAAGAAAATCATTAATTGCTTTTAATGAATAATCATAAATCTCACTTTACTGAGAAGTTTATACAATATACAGATTTTTATAAAATAATTTTATATAAATTTTTATCACATGTTACTCATTTGCTACAATCTCTAAATAGTCTATTATTTCAGCAATATAAGTAATATCATTCAAAAGCAATCAACTACACTGTATGTCATAATCTTATTAAGTATGAAAAATGACAGTTTCTACAAGATCTCTCAATTATGTAAAAGCAGATCTTTAAATCTGATACAATAGCTGCAAAATAAGCTCAACATGACATATATTCATGAAATTCTGACTAAGTTCTTGATGCTCTTAAGTAGTGAATCTCATCACCTGCTTCACTGCAGATTTATAAAGATGAAAATGATTCAAATTACATATCTATCTCTTCTTCTCAGCTATTCTCATCAAAGACAATTCAAAAGCTGAAACATCATATTAATATTGTAGAAAATGTCATACAAAGTATTAGAGACACTCTCAAATTGAAATCACTTATTTTAATATGTTGTTTGAACAAAATATTCAAAGCAAGTCTAATTTATGCAGAATTTAATGAGCAACAAATCACTGAATTAGAGAATTTTCTCAATGTCAGTAAACACTGCAGAGCTAAAACAATCTGTTGTCAGATTCAAGTAGAAATAGTTCTCACTATTAAAGATGTCAATAGAAAAATCAAGTAGCATAAGAATAATAAAGCTGAAAAAAAGCAGAATAAGAAGTGGCAGAGACTTGAAGTTGATCCCATGAAAATTGACACACTCACACCACTGACAGAAGAGGAATTAAATCAATTTAGAGATGACACACATACTGAGAGTGATGTAGATAATCTTTTTATTATAAATTAACTACTAATTATTGATATAGAGTGCAATAATAAGGATGTGATTTTAGATTTTTATCATTTTGGTGTGGCGGACCCACATGAGGTGTGGGTTACGCAGCGGCACGATTAGTAATATTCTTTCTCCCTTGGCAGAAAGCCACTTATCCAAGGATGGCTAACGGATAATCACCAATCAACGGTCAAAGTCTCACAACAGACCTGGCAAAGGCAAATCATGGCTATTCGAGGCTTCTGGTATGGTTTGTTGTTCTTTTAAGTAATAACTAATGGAATTGTAGAATCCTACGCCTGTCCCTTGGGTCAAACCCAAGAGTTTCCCAAGCACTTTATATATAGAGTAGCTGTCCATGGTTCCACGGCGCAGAGCACCGCTTATATTCTTATCTATTCTTTCTTCTATTCTTATTTTAATCCGCAACGTTTTTTGGATCTCCTCCCAGAAAACCCGCAAGTCTCCATTGCTCTGGGAGATAGTTAGATACATACTTGCACACTTATATCCTTGATCACGTGACATATATTCTACCATATCCTCGTTGTTCTCGTAGTTAGCAACCTTTGCAATTAATCAAGCTTGCCATTCTGTCATATACACCTACCGGCTGGGACCTGCATGGACCTGCATGGTTGCCGCCGTATGCATTGCCGTGGGTGATTGGTCAGTCCCCTGGATTCCATTCGCTTTTTGCCCACATTACCTAATAATAGCTCTACCCCCGCGCTTCACACGGGCATGCGAGCACAGAAATTGAGAAGAAGGAGAAAAAAAAATAAAAATAAAAATAAAAATAAAAATAAATAAATAAAAGGCCAGAGGGGTGGAAAGACATCCTTGCCGACTCTGATCGAATAAAAGGATGGACGTCAATGCGCGCGGGATGGTCCAGCGCATTGCATCAACGTATGTGGTACCCGGAGTGAAAATGACGGTCCTAATGCAGCCAGTGTGTTTGTCTTGAGCCGTTTTGCTATTATCCCTGTCTGCGGTCGGTACGTTTCATTCCTTTACGTTCGGCCGTGGTAGCTTCGGGCCGATTGGTAGATGCTAAAGAGGACGGCCATTAAACCAACGGGCTGCGAAAAAATAACAGATCGGCCTGTGCACACTACATTGACAGCATTCGTGCTGTCCTGAGTATTTCTCTCGGTCGAATTGCCCTCTTCTCCATCTCGAGACCTTGTTGTGGAGGATCATGATGATTCTTTGCAGCTTGCCGATTCCCTGCTGCGGACGTCAGCAGAAACAATCTTCAAGAGCTCTACCAAAATCACGTAGGCTCACAAGTGCGAAAGTACGGTGCACATCTTTGGTGCGGCACCAACAACCACACCTCAAATCCCGTTTCAATCCTGCTTCCCTCCTGGTCCTCATCCAAGGAGAACCCAACTTCCTGCAGATACATCAACATCCCAGCCTCGAGCGTCTCCACCACTCTCGATCTCCAAACTTCCGTCTTCCTCACAGACAAGGTAACCCGCTGCAGTATACAGGACTGCAATGCCCAAACAAGTGAATTCGGCTTAGGCCCCTCAATCGATCCCCAAGAACATTGGAAATACCGGTTCCTTATGGATGCTGACCGGGCCAGTTTCAGCGGGCGCTTCTTGCCATTTTTGCAAAGCAGGAACCTCCCGTTTCCGTTTCGCACCAGTTTGTTTCGCCAATGAATAGATAGGCGACTGACGCCGTGGCATCACTTTGTGCCGATTGATGTTCAATTGCACGGATTGTGGAATTCTCTGGCATATTTCTCTGGGGCAAGGATCGTGGATTCCAATGCTCCTGATGCTGGTACTGATGCTGGCCTGAATAACGAAAAAAGTAGTTGTGACATTACGAAAATTAAGAACGAAAATGCGGAGGAAAAATTATCAAAGACGACTATCAATACCAATCGCAACGGAGACGATGATTGCGATAATCACAAAATTCTGATGTATCCACATACTCGCAAAGGCGAATTTATAGCTGAAGAAGGCTGCAAACGGGCTGAAAAGGTGCTTAGGAAGGAAGATATGGAAATCTACATGTTTCGGCCGCTGTTGGAGTGGGAGCGGTTGACGGATGATAAGATGGAGTTGGGGTTTCAGATCTGATGATATTCGGATACCATTGGATTAAATTTTTAATATCTACACACGCGTGGCTTTGCAATTGATAAAAATAAAGATTTTAATGATTAATTGAAGATTTTCTTTCCATCAAGGTAAAGAGTTGGCATCTATCAAGAATGCTACCTAGCACAGATAACTGAATGACCAGAACACCTAACCAACATAGTGAGCATGACATAGAAAATGATGCATGAACTTCACCTGTCAATAAGCTGTCCACTCGCCAGCGATGCTTTACTTCTAGGTATTGACTTATGGCACAATTTTATTCAGTTTTCCCTTCCGTCACTTCCATTCTGAACTTCAAAAATCATTTGTCCATCTTTGGCATTTGTTGTCAGGGCGCTCTAATTGCTGCTGATTGCAAAGGGGTCTAGATATTAAGTATCCTGACAGGGGACGAAGCTTTTGTTTAAAATATTATTCATACTCCCTCTTTCTTTGACCAAAAAAGAAAGGCGCAGTCAAACATTGTACAAAGCATGAATAATATGTATATAAGGGTGCTATGTATGAACACAAAACGGGCCCTCGGAAGGCCGATTCCAGAAAGAAAAAAAGTAAAATGAGTCTCACATCAATTAGATGTACGCAGAACAAAAAATGGAGAACCAATCCACTACCGGTTTATTTACCTCTACTGATGGTGATGTCGTGCTGCATGCTGATTTATGTGCTCTTTTCTCTTCACCGCTCTATACTTATCATTTGTTGGATACCCATCAGCGGAATACTCATCTGTGGGATACTCATCATCCGCGGGATTCTCATTTGTTGGATACTTAGCAGGCGCCGGTTCGATGGGAATTATGGCCTCTTTCGGAGCTGCAGAAGGGGTGTAGACGATCGCAATTGTGGTTTGGGTCGTGTACGTCACGCAGCTCTCTGCTGGTGGAGGGGTGCAACTTAAGATGTTGGTTGCGTCGTAGGAAGAAGAGGCGGAGCTGTCGGTGGGATAAGGGTCATTTGGCTCGGTGGGGTAGCCGTCTGTTGGGTGGGAGGCGCCTGGTCCAGTAGGGTAAGCGTCTGTCGTATATGAGGCACTTGGCTCAGTGGGGTTCGCGTCCGTAGGATAGGAGGCGCTTGGCTCGGAAGGATAGCTGCCAGAAGTACCTGAAGTGTTGGACTGAGTTGTTGAAGCGGTAGTTGAGACGATGGTCGATGTGGACTGTCGTGTGTTTGAGGCTGAAGCACGGTTGCTAGATGATCTACCTGGCTGGTTTTGGAAAACCCTCAGATAATTGATAGACCAGTAAGCTTCTTGGAAGTCTTTGGGGTTGTTCTTGACATAATCTTCGCAGGTGTCGGCTTTGGCAGAGCAGGTATTATACTCGGGCCAAGTGACTCTGGCCCAGTCGCCGCAGAAGGCGGTGTTGAAAATCTGATGCCACGGAAGTTTATTTGATTAGTTTCAAGTCATATGTGATGGACAGAGATTGAGAAGTACATACAATTCGCTGTTCCTTGAAGAACTTGTCAAAGTCGCAACCCGTGAAATGTGCGACTGGTTTACCCCAAACCGAGGGGTCGGGGTTTACCCCATTGATATTTGCGGGAATATGGGAACGTGGGAAAAACCAGACGCTGACGGCGTCGCTCTTCCACTCCATCGCATACACACCCCCACCAATTGAATTGAAGTCAGGTCCCCAACCCTTCGAGCTGGTATCCTTAAACAAACAACCTTGGTTTGAAGGCTGATTTGGCGAGTATACATCACAGTCGGTAGTGACGAGACTGCCTGTGAACTTACCGTTGTTTTCTATTTTACACCCCTTCGTAGAGTGCAACGCCACAACATTTTGTTTTTGGGTGTTGACACCCTCGATGATATCGAATTCGCCGTCATCTGGCCAAGAAGCCCCTGTCGTCCAGCTGTGATGAATAGTCAGAATACCGGCAACTGGGAATTGACATACTTCGATGCGCCTTAGGAGAAGCTAGTGGGACTCACAATGCGGGCCAGGTTCCGCAGATCCCTCCTGGCATGTGGGAAATATCAGCCACAATTAGTCCATGTTTGTAGGTTTTCTTCGTCTCGAGTCGAACACTCTTGCGGCCCGAGCCAGTTGCGATGTTGGTATAATCAACTCCGAGATAAACAAAATCGTTTTTGTCAGAAGCTAGCCCATCCTTCACTGCCGTGTTTTGATCGACGTAGGTAACATAAGCATTGCTGGGGTCAGCACCCTGTAAAACTGTTAGTTAGTTGCATCAACGCCAGCAGTTGTGGTAGCCAAGCACTACTGGATCAGGGACTTACATCGAAGAACTCGAAGCCGTCAAAGAAGTTTGATGGCTGATAGTCATCTTTCAACACGTAGGACGCGGAGCTGAGCTTAGTCACGGCGACCAGCAAAGTCAGGCCGGTAGCCCTCATGATGACTTCGTTTGCTTCTTGCTTGTCTTTCTAAAGTAATGATACAGTTATATTATTTATTATGTTGTAAACAACACAAAGGGTGTCCGTGGATGGGTATATATCAACTGGATCAGGAGAGTAAAAAACGATCTTCTGCTTCGGCAGAAAGGAGGGTAGCCCGGCGTGTGTTTAAAAACACACAAAGAAGAATAATATCAGAATAAGGAGTGGAATCGTTGCAAGAGCCTGCAACAACTGGACGCCGACGTCTTTGCAGCCTGGAAGGAGTGTCTGCCTGCGGAAATGAAAGGAAAGCACAACAGAACAATGAAAACAAAGACACGGATTCACACAAGGCAGCATCCCGGGGATGAGACTTTGGAGGGGGGGGGGCAGTGATATATTTCTATTGCCATCCTCCTTAATCCCTTCACGACGCGAAAAATTGTTTCCCCCCCCCCCCCC